>NC_060167.1:29726722-29750087 GCF_021292245.1 Micropterus dolomieu
GAGTCAGTGAACTCTTTTAAGTCCCTTCTTAAAACATACTTTTATAGGAGAGCCTTTCACGATCTTATTTGACTTTATTTTATCCCTTTTATTTTATTTTATTCTATTTTACTTATTTTATTATTATTTATCTTAAACGTGTATTTTAGTCTTTTCAATGTTTTCTTGCTTTTATCTTGTATTGTTTTTGCATCATTGTCTCTTGGGTATTATTGCGGTTCACACCGCGACTCCCCCATGTTTACTTTTACCTTCTGGGGAATCCCTCACCTAACACACACCAGGCTTGTCTCCTCGATTAGTGCATCCGAAAGCACAACAACCATCCAGCATTTTGGCAACACAAAAGTAACAAACTCAAAGTTAAAGTGTATCACTTGCTTATTGGTTGGCAGGCAGCGGAAAATAATGTCTTTTTTGCCCTCCAAGGGAGCGTTTTCCTTGGAATGTGATGTCACGTGAAAACTATGAATAGGAGCTCACATGTCCCTTTCACAGTACAATAGCCAGCGAGAGCCCGCTGTGTAAGGAAGGGCCAGCCCCTATTATTTCCTGGGTAGGCCGAGCCAATTGCAAGCAATTGTGCTGATGACTGACACGCGTAGCCAGTAAAATTCTGAAAATAACAATATCCAGCTTTAAGTAGGAAGATCATAATCTACCAGCAAAAAAACACATCTACGTCAAGCTACCGGCTAATATGGAGCAATGCAGCAGCAGCCGCCTGCCGCCAAGGGGCGGTGCTTTTTTAGAAAAAATACATTAAGACTTACACTTAGAAAAACCTGTGTAAAATAGTAATTTTTCATGGTATTGGTATAAAATTTTAACTTGGACTAGGTAAGGCTTTATGCTGTGGCCCTACAGTGTTTTCCAGCTAATAAGTCCCAGCTATAGTTGTCTACACGCATTTGTTAGCAAGCATTTTGAAGTGGAAACAAAAAATATACTAGTTTTAGTGTGTTTAAACTTATATTAATCAATTCCAGTTGCACTTACAATCATTCTGATCATTTTGGGTCAGATACTCTATAGTGTTATGTTTCAGAGAAGCGCAAAACCATGCATATACTCCAAATGGTTCAAGAACTATATTCAATTTACTTTGGATATGCCTTGAATAGGTGTTTTGCATGAATTTGACAGAAATGTTAAGAGGTTACCCTCGCTGCAGTGATGTAGACGTGACATTGCCACTGGGTGTGGTTACATGTGCAACAGAGCACACTTCTGACCACACGGCCACGCATCAGAGAGTAAAACCAGGGAGGGTAGTGAAAGCTGGTGTTACGTCACTTTTTAAACACATTAACACTGTTCAAATGCATTTGTTAAATACTTAGTTTGCATGAAGACATTTATTTATGCCACATTTGTTCATTAATTAACGCAGAAAGTCATGTTAATTAATACAGACATTCAAAGTGTTACTAATGAACCCAGCTATGAATTTGAGCAAACTGAAATGAACTAGATTTTTACTGATGAACTGATCTGGTGGATTAGTCTTGTTTTACAGCTTCTGTATTTCTGGAGCTGTACAACGCATCATTACCTAACACTACTAACATAACTGCAAAGTTTAATATACCACTCTATAACACAATTAGGATTTGTAAAATGACACATTTCTTTTTTTTTAGCATACACTACATTTCAAAGGCAATTGCTTTGGGAGCTTTGTGTATCTTTCAGCCATGTGTCTCTGCTCTCTTCTCTGATATTGATTTCACTCCTGAGGCAAAATTGTTTTGGCACAGCATTCTTCAGCCATGGACTAGAGTGAAGAAGTGTGAAAGCTTGTTTTGTACCATGGTGCTTTTTTTATTTCACTCCTAGCTGATGTTTCACAGTGTAATGCTGTCAGAATGGCTGGCATTTAAACACAGTATGGCAAAGTATTTACAAGAACAACATAGTAGACATGACACATACAAGTCATATAGGACCCAAAGTCAACGAAAGTTGGCATGTTTAAAAACCTGAATAACTCATTTAGCTAGAGGCAGGGTCTCCCATTGTTTGTGTACATGAGCTTACATTTAGTCTTATATTATAGATCAGTGCATTTTTCATGGAGCTGAGCTGTGCATATCATTATAAGGGCTCTTGTAGCAAACGAAAATGATCCAATGTAATGTGTGTGTGTCAACATAATGAATCATCTCTGGCTTTTATCAGATGCCCTTAACCTCTAGCCTTAACTGTAAGGAGCACAACAAAGCTCAGTGAGGTAATGTTCTCCTTGTGCATGGCTGCTGTCAAATCACAGGAGGAAAAAATCTTTGTGACCAACTACAGATCCATTTTCTAATGGTATTCATGTATGTTAGTTACTGGAAAACATGCTTGGCGACCATCGATCCTAAACCAGTGTGCCCGGAGGCACAAATTTCTTTATTGTATTTCACCTAAACAGCCCCTTCATCTTACTTGCTGTATTGACATAGAGAGAGGAGACATAGGAAGGCAGAGACAGAGAAGGACTTACTTTAGCCTAATTTTTTTCCTGATCACTTTATCCACTTTCTTCTTAAGCGCATCTGTATTCAAGAGGATCTTATCTGTGACTGTCCCCGCAGAAACAAGGGGAATATTAAGTTAAAATATTAAGTTGTAACACTACAATTCATTTGCACAAAAAGATAAAACATTTGAGTTGTGACTGTCTTATATAAAACACAGCGAGAAGGTAGAGAGAGAGAGAGCAAATAGAGGTTTTATTACAACGCATCCAAATATATCCCAGCAATGTGTTACCAAATATGCAGGACCTATTTATGTCAGTGAGCATCAGTGCATCCCACTTACAGACAGAAAGTGCTGCTTCGACTCCTCAGCACAGCCAGACATACAATGCATGTCACATACATAGAGGAGACAGCCTTGTTGTTTAGGGAGCTGCAGTCACTTTTTAACCCAGATTATATGGCCAGATTACAGCCCTAAATAAGATCTCCATTTCCAAGGCCAGAAGACACTTAAGTGTAATGACCAACTCAAATGACCCATGACTGAGCTAGGAGGAAAGAAGCCTCAGGGGCAGACATGACTCTACTGAGTAGCCCTTATGGTTTGAGGCATTCAATTATTTACTTACTTAGTATAGTGATGACTACGGGAAAGTGGAAAGAAAGTTTAACAAGACTTCCAATTTCAATGTGTAGTATGGTAGGAAAGTTTGGTGTTACCACATTGTGCTTAAAGTTAGTGAGGTGTTTGCAAAGGAAGAGCACCAGAGAAATAGCGAGATTGGGAGATGGAGGATGAGGGGTATGGAGATTGTGCTATATGCAAACTCTTAGTTCCTCACAGGTGTGAAAGAGAATAGCAGCAGAAGAAGCACAACGCAGAGACGTCAGGCTGTGCTGCTCGATGCTAACCGCTGTTGGCAATGAGGGGGCTTGACTCCTCCCACCCAGGCTTCTGGGGCTGGGTGCCTCCCGGAGGCTGCCAGTGATTGAAATGGAAATTCAGGAAGTAATGCTTCAGAGGGAGGAAGTATGTCGCTCTCCCTGCCAGTTAGTCTGTCTGTTCATCCCGTCTGTGCTTTATTACTGTCACTTTCTGTTTGCATTAACCCATAATCATTCATGGCACATAATCACTTTCAGTATTCTCAGCTCAGAAATCCACGTGCAATCACCACCGTTAACAGGGTTTAAAGGTTCCTTTTTATCAAACTCCTAAATACTATTGAAATAGTTGTGACTTAACTTCCCACTTAATTCCCACATTAATTAAATGAATCAATATCATTTGCATTCAGTTTAATAAGAAGATTTCCTGTTGATCCAAATAGCAACAATCCTCCTCTAGCCAGCCTCAAAGAAAGCCTATAAATGTTTACAACATACTATTAAGTCATTTATTGAAGACTTTAAACTTGTAAATACATTGCACTGACTGAGGCTGCTAATAATGAATGACTCTCAAACTACTCATATATATATTTATCTCTCTCTAAATTTATTATGGCTACTGGCAAATTACACATGTTAAAAATCAGAAACAGCAGAGCAGCTTTATTCCTATTCATGCCTACTTCTGTCATTTCTGTGTTGTTGTTAAAAGGCAAGATATCAAAATCTTTAAATCTTTGATTTATGCAGCCCTAACACTTCAGAGAACAAAGCAGCCCTAGGCTAGCAAGAGGTTTGACAGTGCAGCCTCAATACTATGTATGCCGTCAGTGTGTTTGAAAAGGTCATTAATGATGGGCACGGACCCCTCTGGTCCAAATGCCGATATCTCTTTATAGGGCAAACAGGCCTGGGCCAGTCCCTGCTGCGCTTCTCTGTCAAACCCTGGTGTGTGTCACTTTCCAAACAATACCAAACAAAATCACACACGTCATCTCTCATCTATTTTGTTATAAAAGACCAGAAGCCTGCGAGCACTAAACAGGGCAGGAAAAGGGTAAATTATATGCAAAGTGAGAGGAGTAGGGGGCATTTGGTTCAGTTAGCTGCAACCTTGTTTCCATAGTGAACATTATCCCTCCCTGTTTCTAGAGCGGTAGTGGACAAAGAGGGAGGTGAAGTGAGGAGGAGTGGGAGCAGATTGAAGCTACCCAGTAATCGCAGTTTTGGCTATTTTTAAGTGAAACAAGAGTCCACAGTCATGCTAGTGGCTTTGTGAGGCTGTACTTGGGAACAGTGGTGCTTTGAGCTAAATGCGAACATCAAGAAGCTAACATCCTGACAATGACAATGCTAATGTGCAGATACTAAGATACTAATGTTTAACATAGTTATGTTTATTGGCATAATTGTTAATTAGCTCTAAACACAAAGTACACCTGAGGATGAGTGTCCTCAGCCATTGGGGGGCCCCGCAAATACATTTGAAAACTGATGATTCTGCTAGATAAAAAGTTTTGGGATCATCAAAGTTATTACAATTCATCCAGAGAGGGACATGGATATCTGTACCAAATGTCATGACTATCCATTCAATGGTGTTGAGATATTTCTCACAAAACCACACGTGAGAAAGTGCTTAGAGAGCTGTAAATATCAATGGACCTGAATTCAAGGCCACTGAAATTGACACCCTCTTCTCTTTTCAAGTTGAAAAAGTTTCACTGACTTCACATTGCTACGCATTCATTGCCACATTGCACACTTTTATGTTCTCTCACCTCTGCTCTTTTAAAGTTTCAGAACTCATCTGTGTTTTCTCACTCTTTCCCCATCTGTGGCTTCTGCTGTCAATTTTTTACCCAAACAGAATGGATTTTGTTATTTGCCGGTGAAGGGATGTCTGAAATTTCTTTTTAGACTGTTAGGTTACATATTAGCATAATTATAACTGTATTTAAATGACTGTATTTCAGGTAATTGTATGTTGTAACCAAACTGAATTATAGTGCAAGAACTGCTGTTGAAACAACGGTAGATGTTTCAACAGCAGTTCTCGCAACAGAACTCACAGCGTCTGTGAGTAAAAGTGTGAGTGATAAATGTGTGGGGACTTGATGATGAGAAAATAATTATTGAAAGATTAAGAAAACACAGAAGTGTACTGAAACTTTAAAAGAGCGGAGAGGAGGAGAGGAGAATAAAAAATGTGCAGTGTGGCAATGAATGTGTTGCAATGTTTCATATGCGCTACTATTCATGATGTCTTATTGGCTTGCTGTTTGACTGGAGTGCCTGGATTTCCTTTTGAATGAAAAGTGACATTTCATTATGAGATTTTATTATATATATTTATAATATATATGTATTATGAAGATGCCAGCTGTTAACATCTGCTCTTTGTGGATACTGCAAGTTTTATTGCTGTGGTTGTTTATTATGGAGATGATGATGATGATGATGATGCTGATTGGTCGTGGAGTTGCTAGCTGGGGTGGTGATGACTGGTGGTAATAGTGACAATAATGGAATGTGATCAGATCATACATGATCTGATAACATAACATTTACTGATAATTGATTCAATTAACAATCTTAACAGGACATTTCTGTTTTCTACGGAAGTCCTGAGAGGCTAGTGAGTTTTTTTTTTCTGATATACATCGTTTTCTCTCCTGAGTTTATGACTTAGAAAAAACAAGGTTTTGTCAGGATAATCTTTGTAAGTGTCTTAATTATTATATTTTTCATCTGTGAAACAGGTGGGAAAAAATACAGCATATTAGAGCAACTATAGGTAGAAAAAAAATACGGAGCCTGGGGAGGGATGTAATATTCAGTGAAAAAACTCTTTTTATTAAATTGGTAAATTTACAAGAAAAAAACTGCAAAAACCTTGAATTCTCCCTGAGCTTAGTCACAAATGTACGCGAAAAATACTCAGAAAACACAATTTTTCAGACTTACTCATGTTTTAAACGCTCTGTAGTATTATGAGATACCACCTTCTGTTCAAAGAACCAAAAGCATAAAGAATTGGGGAAGAACTACAGACATTTATAAATGATACATGCTTTTAAGTGTTTTTTTTGCAGTATCTCATAACCTTCTGAAAGTTTCACCTCTTCTCAAATGCAAATTATTTTGTCTTGTATTATTAATAACTGAAAGAAACCCAGAAACCACTATTTTCTACACTATTACACTATCATATGTTTTTTTCCTCTCAAATTTACGACTCTAATCTCAGAGTTTATTCCCAGAATATTACCCCCTTGCACCGGCTACATGATATTTCTGTTTTATACCTATAATGACCCTGATGCGCAATCACAGTTTTCTGCTCTATTGCTGATTAATAAACACAGTGGTGATTGAACAATTGATAAAAAAATAAAACAACACCATCTGCAGAAACTTAAGCTGTTTGAGTGACAAGCTCTCTCTGTGGAGAGCTAAGCCAAAACATCACAGAAAAAAGTTGATCCCACTGTAATGAAGAAACAAAATCGGATTTGCCAGATGACCACCTCAGATGTTTTTTTTAGTCAGTATCAGGGAACATAGCAGATTTGTACAAGCCTCGCCGTGACCAGGGGTGCTTTACTATGCTTGGCCTTTTCACAAATGTGGTCCTAATATTGTGAGTTTATTAGCAGACACTAATAATAAGTTTCAGTTTTGTTTTTGAAGCTGCCAAGATCACAGGAGCTCAGTTTAGAGTGAAATTAATTAGCAAAAAGGCTAAAAGAAGGGTGATGGTGAGATCAACTGAAAGTACAGAGGCGGAGGGCGGGTCGGGTTAGAGATATAGCATGCAGAGAAGAATGAGACAAGGCAGCGGTGAGGGGAGAGCTGAGGGATAGGAAAATCAGCATTTCAATTACATAAAAGCAATTGTTTTTTATCTTGAGTGCAAGTTAATGAAACTAATTAGTCTTTGCGTCATGAACCCTCTGGCACGTCAGATAATCGCCAGAGGCTTAGATAGTGCCAGTCAATTTTTAGCTTACTGCAGTAGAGGAGAAAAACAAACAGGGCCTTATCTCTCCAGCAGGCATTACACCTGGGTTTTACATCAACTTCAAGCCCTCTTTTCACCTTTCCAGGTTACTTACTGGCCATTTACATGCGGTATCCACAACATAACACTTCTCTCCACTTCAAGCCTTTGGGTCCTTAGAACATCTTAATTAGCATTTGATTGAGACCTCCACCAGGGAATTTGAATATCTATCTGGAATAATATGTAGCAGTCCTTAGGAAACACTGTGTACTCTACAAAAGTGTAAGCCTTTGATGCATTGCTATGCAGCAGAGGTAGACCTGCACAATTGCTATATCAAAATAAGTGCATTAAATATTTCACTGAAAACCTGAACTACCCAGGAGTGAAGACACCTGCAGTGGGCTTGTTTGTGTGACTCATAGTGTCTGTGAAGACAGTGAATCTGAATCAGACAAGGCTGTAGTGCTGTGAAGGAGACTGGAATTCACAGCATACACAAGGATAGACAATGCACACAATGGTGCTATATATAAGTATTTTATAGTAAAAAGAAAAGAATAAAAGTAAATCAAATTAAAAACATAAAATATAAAACAAGATTCAGTAATTCAAACAATTACAATAAATTCCACGAAGCAAGAAAAAGATGCAATATAAAAGTAACTTTTAAGGAGATGAATGACCTGATCTTGATCTGCAGATGAAAGGAATGACCTGATCTTGGTTAAATGTCTCAGTTGGACAAAACAGGACTGCACCTTTTATTTTAGTTAAACTGTCAACTTAACATCTTGTAAGACTGTCTCAAAAGGGTTTAGGTGCAGCACATCAAAGTGAGGGGGGTGGTAATGATAGAGATGCAAAGATTGCGTGTTCCAGTTTAGCTAGAACACAACCAGAAATCTAAAGGTTAGTTACAAGGTCTCTGATGATCGTGTCGAGTCATGTAACAGGCCATGAGAGCAACACAGGGAAGAGAAAGTGCAGGCTACTTTATTAGACAGTATAAGCTGTGGGAGAAGCCCGTGGTCCTGAACTCAAACTGCAACATACAAAAGCAGTTGGTGGAGAGCTGGCCATGGTACTCTACTATCATGCACAGAAGCCAACAAAATACAACTGAAATGATAACTCTTTTCTGTGACATCTAACTTGAACTTTAGTTTATAGCATATTCATAAAACAGCTCCTAACAGCTACATGGAATATCCATGAATGATTAATCTCGTTTGTTTCAACCTGAGTTCATCTGGATTGCTATCCATGTGTTGATGTGAATGTTTAAGCATGTTAAATATGCTTCTAGCAAATATTTTATGCACTCAGTTTAATTTTAAAATTGATGCCTGCAACGAACCTGTTCAAAGCTAAAAGCAGGCAAAAAAAGGCACTGAGTGATCCTAGGAGATTTAGAATTTGAATGAAAAGGTCAGAACTTTGTGGAGTTACACTGTTAGATTGCTCCCACATTGATCTGACAAAGCATCACCTTGTGTTTCTTGTTTTAATAGCAACTATTGATTGGCTGACCTTCATCTATATAAATGGACACTACCCTCAATGTGGCCAGCATGGATTATTTCCACTTATATGTGTTTGTCAAAGCTCTTAGAACCCCTGGCTTGTCAATCAATAGTCAGAACTGCATGGGGATCTTTCGATCCACATCAGAAACTAATGAAAAACAATATTAGGTGCATTGGCTTGAGTCATATTATGGAGTGCAATAGGAACACGGTTTTGATTTGCAACACTTTTTTATATAATTTTTTTTCTCATTGAGAGAGATTAGGGTGATAGTAATCAAAACATGTGTTAATTTATTAGCCATTTACTAAAATGATAAACAGTGTATGACAGTAGTTCAGATTCAGACAACTGTATTGATCCTAAGAAGGGCAATTCCTTTGCAGCTTACCTGGTCTGTACAAATGACTCAAAAACACACAGGCAAGGTAGTTACTGTATATGTACGATAAACATACAGCAGTAACATGAAACAAATTAATCGCTGTTATAGTTCCTATAAATATAAATAAGTAATTACATGAATACGTTTCAAACACTGATGACAAATTTAAGACAGTGTTTCTTTCTGTCAGAGTGTGGCATGTGCTGAGGCAGAATAAACAGGTTTTTGGACCCAGAAGCAGACACTCGAACTGGTGCGACACATCAGGTAATCAAACAATAGTAAACAAAGCTAGATTCACCATCAGACACAGACACTTACAAACTAAAACAGAAACACACAGACATGAAACAAAGCACAAAACAATCACCAGACACAGACAATACAGAAAAAACAGACTTACAGACAGATCAAACAACACAGGGACACATAGCAGACAGACCAAACCGTGACACTCACAGTATCTGAGGCTGATTCATGGCCTACAATGCAATAGCTTAAAATGCCCTGCTTTGATCGGACACATTTATGTAAGCTTAACTACAGCCAGTAAAAACTGTGGACTTATTGAAGAGGACTACAGAAAAACTTACAGCGTAAAGTTAGTGAAGATATTTGGCTCTTATACCAAGTACATGGGAACCCACAATCTAGAGGGAGATAGAAGTTTGATGGTGAAGTACATAAGCTCCAACTAGGTCAGAACTATTCCTGATCTCTCACCATGTGCTGAAAGGTGCTCCAGTATACTGGCATTTGGGAATGGAAGAATATCAATGCAGCTGCAAATTCATCAGCTGGCACTACAAACCTTGGGGTGTTTACTGCAGTGCAACCAGTGTCCAGCAGCTGGTCGGCCATCCAGCTCTCTAATACTGGGCCTGGCTAAAACCCAGTCCCACAAAAAACAGAGAGCTAGCCAGGGAGTCTCACAAGAGAGAGATAGCCAGCATGCATATACCAAAGACTAGCTATTTTATCTATTCGTTGAAGCTGCTATTTAATAACAAGGTGCCAGCTGAGCCAGAGCTTATTCCAGATCAATACATCAGATGAACGGTATCAGAAACATGTAGCCTACTAAAATCTCTGAAATCTAAAAACTATTTAAACCTTATCTCCGGACTCGATTCATGTTTAAACCTGACATTAACCTAAAACCGCTGCTGCTCCATCAGTCCTAGACTTCAGCTTTGAAACATACACGCGCACACAAAAAAGGATAGGATCGGATGAGATTGGATGAGTCTGTAAATGATATTTCGTACTCTAGGGCCTGAATTTGAACCACATCCAGGTTGTGTACAGAAGGCATGAAGAGGCAGCTCATGCATTTTAATTTTTTTAATACCTTTAACTTAGTACAACATCTTGCAACTGTGTAGATACATCTCATGAGGGTTTTCTACTATTAGTTATTTCTAAGTGCTGTACTGCATGCACAGGATATAATGTACTGCATGTCACATTTAAAGGAAAGAAACAGTTTGTCATTTTAAGAAAATGTGTCTATTAAAATAACAATTTAACGCAATAATACTATATCAGTACGCTATAATTATGTGAGGTATCTGTGTTAAATTGAGCCTATAAGTTCCACCTTAACTGTGGTAATTGAATTGTTTGAATTGAATCGTGAACGTTTTTGTTTGGGCGCAGGGACATAATACTAAACTTTTCCTGGACACAGTGGGCAGTACCTGCTCTTCCTCCCTCATCTTCATCAGCTTCGCTCTTTCTTTTTCTCTCAGTCTCCTCGTCTTGTCAGGTATCTCTTCCCTTCACAAAGCTGAGCTTTGATTCAAAGAGTCTTTTTATTTTTGTCTCTCTCAGTGAAGTAATTTTTTCAATTCAGTTTTATTTATATGCGCCAACACAATATCCACACAGAAATACAAAAACAGTTAGTCAGTGAGTAAACACAGGGGTCAATTGATATTTTTATGTAAATGTTTGCGGCCTCCTCTAGGATAATCTTACAATGAAATGAAATAGTATAATTTCAACCCCTTTGTACACTAGATAGAATTCATGTTAGCTGGATAGCTAGTTAGGCAGCATCATGATGGATGGGTGGTCACTGTTAACATAGCGCAACCACACACAAGCTATTTTTCAGATGATGTCTGGGGAGGAATGGCGTTGAACTACAAGCAGTCCACCTGTACAATTGTCTAGTTGCCTGTTTTGCATGGATTCAGCTGTCTCTCCGGTTTCCTCAAGTTACTGCCATTATCAAAGACCCAATGTATTGAGAGAAAGATTTTGTAAAAAGGACAGGATCAACCACTTCAACACCCACCCACATACAAGCAATGACGGAGCAAGCAAGTCTGAAATCTTAGGGTTGTACACTATCTTTACAGCACCATAGTAAAGTTATTTTCTAGACTTTCATTATAAACATGTTGGGAAAAAACCGAGGTCTGGACCCTGGTGTCCTCAGTGATGGTTACAGCCATGGACACAACCATCTGTAAAATGGTGATGTGTTGTTTTTACCCTTCTGTTTTTCTACCGATTAAAGAAATGAGCTATAAGGTGTTAATTAAAGTTAGTAAACTTTAGAGGTGCTGGTAGGTGGATTTTTTTTACCACTGGGCTGAGCCGGTCCAGCTGTTTCCCCCTGTTATCAGTCTTTTTGCTCAGATATCTTCTTATCAACTCTTCGCAAGAAAGTGGGTCAGTGTATTTCCCAAAATTTCAAACTTTTCTTTTTTAACATAAGATGAACAACTGCAACGTGACTTGAGACTTCAGCATCACTCAGACATCATTAGTGACACAATGAAAGCAATGTTGACTTTTACTATGTACAATGCCACCTTTACAACTGTCATGTGACAGAAGAACATGCCACCATCACAGAGACAAACATCCCCATCAACGTATTGGTTTTTTTCTCTTGGGATCTCTGAGATGTGTGCAGGATCTTTAATTAAGTCTGCAGTGTCAGGATGTCCATATTACTCCTCTGACATTTCAGCTCCACTGATATGGAAACCAGAAGTGCATAGATTCCATTAAGTGTGCAGGGTGCGTGGCGGCAGAACACGGGACACCCGTGGGATTCCTAAAGTGGCATTTCTTTGGCCTGTCATATCCTCTCTGCGAGTAATGAAATCAGATTTGGCTCCTTCACTCCTAGCTCAGCACTGTCTGATATATTGTAATGTGCAGCAGGGAGAATGATGAGGACAAAAAATTTTATAATTTTAAATGTACGTTGTTTTTGAATCAAACACTCACTGAAATGATAGAAACTATAATTAGATGGAAAATATGGCAATTGCTTAATTAATGAGGTGTTTCCACCAAAGAAATGTATCTGTTTCATATTTTACTGTCTTGTTTATTTCCATACAAGATTATATTCAAAGCACTACTTCTAACCAGACTCCCACAAAGTGCAGCACACCTGACTGAGCTCTCCATCATTTCCTCTTCCAGCCCAACTGCCTCATTAGAGAAATGCTTTCCTCACGGCTTCCATTAAAGGATAACACTGCCTGATTTCAGCTCAATTTAGAAATCATTAGATCCTCACTGCCAGGGTTTAATATTTCCAGTGGAGAATCTTTCAAGTACAGTTCTAAAACGCCTAAAACACGCATGGTTGGTGTTCCTAAGCAGGAGGGTCTAATGCGTCGTAGTACCAAATCTGATCCCACAGAGACCTGCTTAAGGTTTCTGGAAGGAGCATTGTCTTTGTGTGTAAAGTCCTGACCAATAAATGAACCCTAACAACACCATCCCCAGACTAGAGGCCTGTGTCAGCCAAGCTGTCAGAGGAGCAGCTGGATTCTTTCTGAGCCGAATATCTTGAAGACAATTGAACACTTTACATGCTACCTCACCGAAATGAAGCTTGAAGTGGGATTATCTGGTTATCTGCTTATGCCCTTAACATCTGCAATGACTGACTCTGGAGCCAAAAAAGGAAGAAAAAAATCAGAACTGATGACAGCACAGAACAATATATGAGAAAGATTTTTCGGTAAGTAAAGGCTAAAGAGAGTGCTTTGGGGGTGTATAAAGTGGAATTTCTTCAATCCTTCTCCTGGAAATAAAATAAAACAGCTGGTGCTAACTGTTCAAAGGCAGCAACAGCACACAATGAAATGCACTCTTCATTGCCACATGCCTCTATCATTATACAGTAACAAAAGCCTTAATTTATTCCAAGTGTAGAGGATTGCCTAACTATGGTTTCATTTAACGACAAATTGCTTTACATCTCCTAAGTGTGGCATGTTTACATGTGAAGACCTTACATAACAGGTTGTCAATGAACCTACTGCTCCAAACATTCTCTACAAGATGAATCTATCACTCTGTCCTGTTTTTACACGGAAAAGCTCCGGCTAGGTTAAAAAAAATGGGCTGCCAGCTCAGTGTCCTAAATTTCACTCGGCCTTGACAGGTTGATGCCATATTTACTGTGTGAAATATAATGCAATGAGATGTGGCTATTAGAATGGCTGTAGCTCTTTTTGATCAGAGCCCTCTGCAGCACAGAGCTGTCAGCGGAGCTCCATGAGTTTTTTATTGGGTCGGAGATGCACAGCTCATCAGGGACCTGGGGGTAGCAGATAGATGGATCCTATGGGGTTCATGTACATGAGCCTGACACAGACAAGCTCAATAGGTCTCAATGTTTCTGTAGTGTTGCTTTTCTTACTGTTTATCAACCCTTATCGGCGTCAAAATGAGTAATGAACACACAGAAAGCTTGTTTTCGATCCTGTTACATCCTGTTAACTGAGACGTTTACAAGTAAACAATTTGTGACCTTGTAACCTATCTGCATTAAGAGTAGTTTTTATTATTATATATAATACTGTATATACACACGCAGTATATACAGTGTATAGTCCACATACCCATGTAGTCATGTTGGAAAGAGATCTCTTCACAGCCATTATAGATGAGGAGGAATGATTTCAGACACAAACAAACTCTTTCAACCGAAATATGGCATTTGAATTTTGCACTAACAGACTAGAATATATTGCATTTGATCCCTGATCTTTCACATTTAAATGAAGCTTAACTACTTGCCTTTGTAAATACTTTTTGGCTATTCATCAGAATCACAAAGATCATACAAAAGATGATGAATGATTTTGATATAAAAGTTTCTCTTGTGCATAGTTAATGACTGCTGCCAGAACTGACACATTTTGAAAAATCCAAGATCACTAACATGTTGACTTCTGAATAGTTGGCTGCTTTGTTCTATGTGATTTCCATAACTGTTAAACACCAGTTAAGTAACAAAAGGTTGGTGAGCTGAAGTAAAATAGGTAGTAAAATTAAAACAAATACAATAAAATCAGTTGTGAGGTTTTAAAAATTTCACACAATTTCACAATCTGTTCAGCTCCCACAGAGCAGTGAGGTGACACAGTAAAGAGGCAGATCCTGATTGGTCCCACTGTGTACACTCTAAGCATTGATTGTTGCTTTGATGATGTAACCTTTTTTTTTTTTCCAAATTATAGGGTCAATAAGTCACATATGCAAATTCACATCTACACGGAGTTTGACCGGCAAAGTCGCAGCCTCAATTAATAGCAAAGAACAACCTCACTCCTGAGTCATCACATATGGATGCATGGTCAAGACCCCTTGGTGTCTGTTTGAATTGCTCTGGGAAGCCCCTTAGCGTCATAATCCAACACACTGGGGGAAGCCCTAGTGTCATTCATGAAAAGCAAATGTATAGTAAATAACAGAAGTCCAAGTAAGGAGGTGGTGGAAGCAAATCCTTTCCCCAGAAGACCGGTGTCCGTTTTCCATGTGAAACAAAAAGTCAGCACTGATTGTTTTTAGTGAAGTTAAGTAGATTATGTAAGTAGCATTACTTAACTTTCATAAGTTAAGTCTTGTAAGATACATTGTTATTTTTAACCCTGGCCATGATGTTTTCCTAACCCTAACCAAGTAGTTTTGGTGCCTAAACCTGACCAAATTGCGATGTCAATGTCAATCATGTGATGTTTCACAACGTTAAACACTAGTTTTATATTGAAAGTCTAACCAGCCGTTGCATATTTATTGTCGCTAATTTGACCGCGGGGCTCCATGCGTCCAAAAACGATGCAAAAGCGTCCATATGTGACAAGATGGGAGTGAGAATGTGTTGCAAAGAAGTGTGTGTGGTTGACCGGGTGTGTTCGCCTCAGCAGGTGTTCGCCTGCATTTTCACATGTGTGACTGTGCCCTAATTGATTCAACAAAAAATAAACCTACACAAATGATTAATAATGTGTCAGACAGTTTTATTTAAATAACTCCTTTTAGAAAAACCATATAACAACCATATAATTCTAAGGTAACAAATCCAAAAAAGTCCTTTGAAAAGCCAAGGATAGGTGTAAACTCAGAAGCACCTTCCATTTCTTTGGGGATAATAGCCAGAAAAAAAAGAACATAGGCTGCACCAAATAACAATGAAATAACCAGCAGGTTCTGCAGCCCAGATCCAGCTCCATTGTGCCAGCTGACATTGACAGAAGCCCTGAGCCTTCCTCTAAGAGAAGCTTCTAATATCTTGCAGCCTGCTGATGACGGTGCCCTTTCTTCCCCTTTTCCCCATTGTGTCCAATCCACAGATTCGATTTAGAGGCCTTTAAAAATGATTCAAACTTTTATTGCACTGCTCACTGAACAGAACACCAGTGAAATGAAATATAGGAGGAACACGGCAGACACATTTTATTTGAAAGTTTTACTCACCTCTAATGTCACAGTTGGTACACAGTGTGGGGTCACACTTTCATTGTTTTAGATTTTTAAGTTCCATTTACTATGGCTGTTAAAACACTTTTTTTACAGGGAAAATGGGCAATAGCGAGAACTCATTGATCGGCTCACATGTAGAGGAGGGGCAGCTAAATCACACTTGGGAAATCATCTTTGACCTGTAATGTCACCAGTGGATTTCCAAGTGTAAAATGGGCAGGGGAAATGAATGTTAAGGGAAGAGGACAGCCTTGAGAGGATTGTCAGCATGGATTTCCTGGATTAGTGTTTGGGGGCGGTGGTGCAGATCGACTGAAGCTGTGTTTGTGGCTACGGGAAGTTAATTAATTAAAAACGCTTGTAACGTACCCTGCTCTGTCTCATAATGCCAATGCTGATGCGATATAAGTGAAAGAGGGGGTTATCTGAGCAGACCATGCCCAGAAACTAATTTCATTAGGCCCGCGTACTCAATGCCTCTGTTTCTTTTCTCTACATCTCTCTAACTGTGTATCTTCCTGTTCTGAAAATGCTGGACAATGTCTCTTAACAGTCTCAACCCTCCACCGCTTAAAATTCATCCCATTAAAGTCCAGAGCAGTCAATTTACCAGCTTGCGTTAATAGATGAGTCAGGAGGCAGGTCTTAGCGGGAGATTGGAGCTGATTACACCCTTGTTCTGTTCATTTGCACAGACCCCAGTTAATTGACTTCTGAGCAGCGATCCATTGGACACACACTATCTGCTGCCAACCTGTTCCTGACCCTACTCACGGCAGGGAACAGAAGATCAGCGCTTGTTTACACCAACTGGGTTTTGTGTGTGTGTGTTGTTGTTGTTTTGTTGTCTGTGGCATGTGCGCCGGAATTTGTTTGTGTGTGTAAAACAGAGATAGGGAGAACGAAAGAGAAGAAGAGACAGAGATGTATTTATCTGCTGTGGGGATAATGTGCAGGACGAGTAACAGGAAGATGAGATCAGCAGAAGGAAAGTGAGAGGTGAGATTGATGTAGATAACAGAATAAGCTTAATATGAGATAGCAATTGATTTATAGCTCTATAAAATTAGAAAGTATGCAATGAACATGTCTCATTCTCCACTGATACATACTGTCGACCATAGAAAATGCAATGGACATACAGATAAAACAACAGGACTACTGCGCAATACTTTTCTATCTAAAGGTGCTTACACCTGTTGTTCATTTGGTCCAGACTGGGGGGGGGGGGGGGCTGCAGTGTGTGCTTTATAGTTTGCTTTATACAAAATAAACCAAGTAGAGTAAACATGAAGTTATTTGGACTATGAGGTAAGGTCAATTAATTGGACAGTCTTGGCGATTATCATCCTGCGTCAGTGCTATATGGACCCACATAAGGAAATCAAATTCCAAGGACAAACAGCAAGTCATTCAGTATATTACTGTGCCTTATGAGTAGATTTATCTTCTCTAGTAGTCACAGAAAGCTTGAAAAAATGACTGATTATGAGCATCATTAGTTGACATTGCAACTGAAGCTATTGGGAATTCACAAGTAGCACACAAGGTCCACACACATTTGTGTGAATCCTTTTTCAGTTTCTGATGTATCAGAGAAAATCCCTGCATTCGTGCTGACACACAAATTTATTTCTATGATTCCAAAATGATCCTGTACACATATGCTTTGGAAAAGTTTGGGAGATTGCTTTCTTAGGAGTTTATGATCAGCAGATGGATTTTAGCATTTGAACTTTAGAATTTGAAATTTACTATCATATAATCTGCTTTCACACCACAGATGAACAGCACTAGAGCCTGCTTGGGCCAAGGCCCTCTTTTTCAAGGTCTAGTTGTATAGTCTGCACTAGAGTTCAATTCATAGTCTTCACAACTGACTAATAGAGGTGGAACGTTGTTAGTTTACTTTTCTTTCCCCAAGCTGCATCACCATTCAAACACCCTTTGGTACGTAAGTCAGTAGGTGAATGCATCACCTATTAGAAACAGGGTTGCAGGATAACAAGGAATAGGACCCAATTGCAGACACCCGAGGCAGAGCAGATCCAGTTCAAAGATTAATAATAGTTTAAAATCCATGTACAACAGGTGGGTTGCTAGCAAGCCGGGGGTCAGGCTGGCAGCTAGCGGGCTGGACTGGAGGCTAGCAGGCCGGGAAGCAGGCTGAAAACTAGCGGGCTGGTGGCTAGCTAGTTGGGAAGCAGGCTGAGGCTTGGCCAGATTACTGGGCCCCTGGGGCTAAGAATCCTAATAAAGTCTTTTGCCCACTCAAGTAATGAACTCCTCAGACAAGGCTTAGAGGACACCTCCTTGTGTGCCAAAGACACGAGCAACAAGAGCTGCCTGCTTGTACTCATTACTTGAACACCTCTACAGACCAAATGAACTGTACTAAATAGGAAAACGCACCAGAGTTTGTTTTAACAGAACAGTTAATGCAATCAGTGTGTAAAACATGCACATCTTCTCTCGAGTCACAAGGACTCATAACACTGTAGAATGCACCCATTCAGGTTTTCTCTAATTTGCTGAGATAAAGTACAATGTTTTCAAGCCCAGGTTGACTCTCCATTGGGTACCTGATGAAACAAATAGCTGGAAAAGCAGCCTAAGTCTTCATCAGGGTGGTTTTCCTTCACTCAAACCACACCTGGTAGGAAATTCTTGCTGACTGCAACTCCTACTGTAGTTTTCACTCTTGCTTTCAATCAGCATTGATGTGTTGTGTGAATGTCTGGGATTTCAGAGATTGGGCTCAGCAGTTCCTCACTTAAATGTCTGCCAGGGGTCAAAGGTGACAGATGAGCTTTAGACAGGTGAAGGAGGCACATGTCTGCTGTTTTTCCACAGAAACAGAAGTAACCATGACAATTCAGCATGAACATGTCAGCTTTGCCTGAACACGCTCTGTTCCTCCTCTATCATTATTCTGCTATTAATATGCCAGCTGGAGAAAGTGCCACACAGTAGACTGCAAAGCAACCAAAACAATAACACATATTGTAGAGTGATACTGAGTGACGCTGGAAGCAGTGTAGTTGTGCTGAGTCCAAATATTTCCCACTACTTTTTAACATGAAGCATATATCTGGATGCTGCGCCGCTACTTAGTGACTCACAATTTTAGAAGCAGGGCATTGGATTTCACTCATAAATGTTTTAAAATCCAGCAATATTTATGATCATCCACTTTTATGGCTAATCTATAGTAGAACCATTAGGCATGCATTAGTGAGTGAAGTATATTTGACCCAGTCTTGGTCCTCATTGAGAAGTCAATACCCTGCATTAAGCCTGCCTAAATAAAAACTATGGCTTGACAATGTTTTTGCACCAGTCACTTGAGTACCACTTTCAAGACCCTCTCCCTCCACCTCCTGCTAATTGGGACATTCATAACTTGAACATGATCCCTCTGTGACTATTTTAAACCTCAGGGACACGGAGAAAGAGGCAGGGGAGGGGGAACTAGAGACAGACTAAAAGAGAGAGACGAAAAGTGGTTAATACAAACAGCTGTGTTGTTACATGTACAGTAAAGGATAAGAGACTATGCTTCCATAGCCAATCCACTCCACAGTAGTCCCAAGAGTGCGTCTATCCATCCAATTACCTTTCCTTTAAATGACCTTTATATTTAAGACTTTATATTATTTGAGCTACAGCTGAATTCTTAAAATGCTCTGAACGGGCTTATCAAATTTGTGTTTTGATAATTCCATCAAAGCAAGGAGCAAATGTATAAAAACTGGATTAGTGGCGCCATGGCAGCTTCTATGACAACAGCCTAATAGGCAAAAAATTGGCGTCCTACTGAGTGCACTTCTATGTTACAAACTAAAATATGAAAATAACTGTTTTCAAATGCCACAGTGTACCTTTTTTTTGCTACTTACTTCTGAGTCATCAACCGCTGAATAAAACAAAAGGTCCAACCCAAGAATTCGCAAAGAATGCATGAAATCTTCTCTACTAACTCCTGATTTTCATTCTCGATGAGAAAGAAAAGTCTGTCTGCGTGGTTGTACCTTCCCCACTTTGACAGCTGGCTGGTACAAACCAAGGCTGCTGCAATATTGCAGCTTTGGGCGTATGTGCTGCACTTGCAAGATAAATGGCAACATGTAGAGAACACTCCACCTCAATTGTCACCTAGTCAAACTCTCAGGCTGCTCTGGATCAGTTGTCTGGCTGAGGTGAATGGAGACACGAGGGGTGGGACGGCTGTCAGGAACTGTTCCCAGCAGCCCTCGGCCATTGCAGCTTATCACACCCTCAAGTGTGTTATATCTCCACTGCTCTCATCACGCCCAAGGATCTACTGAGAAGTACAAAGAATAACCTTCAGCAAAATGACAGCCCCAGTTCAACCAAGATGTGTCACATGGCTGTCTATCAAGGAAATGCACCAGATAGGTTTCGGCTATCGCAACATTGTCAAAGCAGGCTAATGAGAAGAGACGTGTTAAAATGCTTAAAATGCAAATATCCATTGCATTTTCCAGAGAGATTTTTAATGGTTTTACTCCAGTGCTTTTAAGTGGTTTGAGATACTTTATGTCTACAATTTGAATCCAATTTATAGACATACTGACCCATGAAAATCACATGCAAATGGGATTGGTCGTGTCCAGGTTAAGTGAACGGTCTTTGCAGGGTGAGAACTTTACGGCTTAGGCCCACCTGAGTCCCTTTTTTTTTTCTCTTTCTCACTCTTCTTCCTCAATAACTAAACCCCGGCATGAATATAAATGGAGACCGGTGAAGAGCAGGGACCGGGTGCCAGTGAATGGCTTTCTGCTCGGCCTCTGACAGCAGCGCACTCCTAATGGGTTCAGCCTGACTGGATTCAATCATGTCCCCTGATACCCTCTGAAGAGGATGCAAATTGTCAATCAGACCTCTCTCCCCTCCCCTTGTGCTTCCCTATCTTTTGCTGCTGTCTTCACTTTGTTCCCAGTGATCATCTTGCTACCATTCACCTTGCTCTTACGTCCCATTTTCTCTTCTTACAGCCTTTCACATATTAGCCCCACCTCCTGTTTGCCTGATCAGTCTGCCTCGATCTGCTCCAGTGATACTGACATGAATTTCATCCAGTTTGAATGAAATAATGAGTACGGAGAAGGTCATGTACATGCAAAATTTACGGAAAATATTGCTTGTCTAGGATGCAGTGTGAGTGTTTGTGCTGCATGTTAAGAGTCTGTGGCATTTTAAATAAAACAAAGCATCTCTCTTAAACAGAAGATATTACATGCATACAAGCATTTTTATTATTGCCATTCAAGTGAGAGGAAAACAGGTCCACTGACTCAATAAACCCTGCCCAGCCCAGTAAAAATGAAAGAGGATAATTATGTTTTTGTTTAATCCAACCATTTAAGGCGAACAACAACAGCTAGGAGGAGATGACATGTTTTGATTTGTAAAGGTTAATGTATTTATTGGTTTGCCTCATAATGCAATCATATTTCATTAGCTTCATGTAAAAGCAATCAGACTGTGAAAGCTCTTGCTGGGGGGCATGTACAAAGAGGAGAAAATTTAAAATATTTCCACACTGGATGACAGCTTAATCCATCCTGTGGGCTACAGGTGCACCCAGCTTCCCTTCAACAAACTGAAGGGACTTCTTCATGAGTCACAATTGGTTTGTGGTACACAATTCTCAAGACACACATAATAAGGTGTCCTTGTGGACTAACGGTCTAAAGCAAATACCATTTGACCAAAACTTTGGTTGGATTCCAGCTAGGACCTTTGTTTCCAACAGCTCGTCAAACCCAAAGACCAAAAGAGGTAATTTCTCGCTTCCCTTCAGAACAATCCGTGTATGGTTCGTTCTTTGATTATTTTGTTTCAAAACCAAATCAGAAAAAACAAAAAACCAAGTAGTTTTTTCCATTTAAAAAACCAAAACGGAAAAACAGATAAACAGAAAAGGATAATAACAGACATCGATTTTTGTTTTGTTGTTTGTTTTAAAACCAAAACGGAAAAATATTAATATATATTAAATAGCTGCAGTACCGGCTCAACGTTCAGTTTGTAACTCACTAGCAACTGGAACAGGAGAGAATTTCTTGAGAGTTCTCTGGTTTTTATGATTTCTTCAGTTTAAAATTAATTCACTGATAGTTGTCAGTACATCCAATGGTACACAGCAAACATGAACTGTTATTAGTTAATTCGGCAAGCTGTATATTAACGAATCATACACAGATTAAAAAGTTTGGGTAATTTTTATTCATCCTCTCTAGGCTACACTGTTTCAACCTGACCTTTATTTTCTGAGGTGGAAGAATTTAGAAAGTTGTGCTGTGCTGCAGAGAGCCTACAGCTGCAGGAACACATGTATTAGGAGCATTCTAGGTCTACCACCGGAGAGGGAGCGGGCGCTGGAGCATACAGGGCGAGAGAGGAGGCCACGGGAGTGACCTGGTGCGCTGCGGACGGTCGGTGATCCCTCTGGCTGGATGAAGTCTGACACTACAGATTTACGCATGATCCATGATGATAGGCTACAGAAATATAGAAATGAATGGTGAAAAAAAAGCATGTCGATATTTTAGAGACCCCCCAAAATATTACAAATCATGTTTTATGGGGAACTCATGTCTTATTAAAGAAAACAATATGTCAATTATCAGTAGAAATCACAGAAGTAGAACTGGAATGAATCTGGGAACTCTTCGGTTACTTGATTTGTCTTAGACACCAAGGCATTTGAAAAGGATCCTTGTGTCTTGTGGACTAGGTATTATCATGTTGCACAAGCTATGATGCTTGTGAAGAACTCATCTGTAATCCACAGGGTAAATTCAGTTGTCAGTCAGTATGTAAATATGTTCAATATTGCCACAGTCCAGCTCAGCACCACAAATTAGAATTTTTGCTTTCAAATTTGAGTGCGGGACTGTTATGCAGTCTGTGTTTATTTGTGCGAAATGGCTGTTAGCTGCAGTTATCAGTTAGATGCTAGCTGTAGCTATAGCAAGCGACATACACAACAAACATGAGTGCGTTTCAATGTTTTTGTGTGACAACTCTCTTTCCGCTCTCAGAACTTACCAGGTACTACAGTGTTTTATATTTTTGTTCTTTCTCCTTTTCGTCTCGTCTGTTTGTGAATGAAGTGGAGCCAGAAAGCCTCAAATAAATCACAAATTTTTCACTCTCAAGTTGAAACATTTTAGCAGGCACGTGTTTTGCCTCAGTTTGCGCTGCCATGAGCATGACCTTGACTTTACATTCAGTAACATCTAAAATCTGTTTTGCTTTTTGCATGAACACACCTTTAGGGAGGAGGTCAACATACATGGATGGTGG
>NC_060167.1:29750187-29756314 GCF_021292245.1 Micropterus dolomieu
TTTTCTGAGGTGGAAGAATTTAGAAAGTTGTGCTGTGCTGCAGAGAGCCTACAGCTGCAGGAACACATGTATTAGGAGCATTCTAGGTCTACCACCGGAGAGGGAGCGGGCGCTGGAGCATACAGGGCGAGAGAGGAGGCCACGGGAGTGACCTGGTGCGCTGCGGACGGTCGGTGATCCCTCTGGCTGGATGAAGTCTGACACTACAGATTTACGCATGATCCATGATGATAGGCTACAGAAATATAGAAATGAATGGTGAAAAAAAAGCATGTCGATATTTTAGAGACCCCCCAAAATATTACAAATCATGTTTTATGGGGAACTCATGTCTTATTAAAGAAAACAATATGTCAATTATCAGTAGAAATCACAGAAGTAGAACTGGAATGAATCTGGGAACTCTTCGGTTACTTGATTTGTCTTAGACACCAAGGCATTTGAAAAGGATCCTTGTGTCTTGTGGACTAGGTATTATCATGTTGCACAAGCTATGATGCTTGTGAAGAACTCATCTGTAATCCACAGGGTAAATTCAGTTGTCAGTCAGTATGTAAATATGTTCAATATTGCCACAGTCCAGCTCAGCACCACAAATTAGAATTTTTGCTTTCAAATTTGAGTGCGGGACTGTTATGCAGTCTGTGTTTATTTGTGCGAAATGGCTGTTAGCTGCAGTTATCAGTTAGATGCTAGCTGTAGCTATAGCAAGCGACATACACAACAAACATGAGTGCGTTTCAATGTTTTTGTGTGACAACTCTCTTTCCGCTCTCAGAACTTACCAGGTACTACAGTGTTTTATATTTTTGTTCTTTCTCCTTTTCGTCTCGTCTGTTTGTGAATGAAGTGGAGCCAGAAAGCCTCAAATAAATCACAAATTTTTCACTCTCAAGTTGAAACATTTTAGCAGGCACGTGTTTTGCCTCAGTTTGCGCTGCCATGAGCATGACCTTGACTTTACATTCAGTAACATCTAAAATCTGTTTTGCTTTTTGCATGAACACACCTTTAGGGAGGAGGTCAACATACATGGATGGTGGGTGTACAAAGTGTTTGACTGTGACACCAATAGTCAATGTTGATTTGCAAAAGCTATAACCCTAAATTTTTCTACATAGCTTTTTTGCCATGGCCATGATCTTTTAGCATTATCCAAGTAGTTTGTATTACCTGAACTTATCCTAACCTTAAACATAGGGGCGTCAGATCAGAAAACACACATTTGCATTGTTCTGAATCTGTGTATGGTTCGTTCTTTTGTTTTTCTGTTTTAAAACCAAAACAGAAAAATGGAAAAATGGAAAAACAAATAACAGACATCTGTTTTGTTTTTCTGTTTTAAACCCATAACTGAAAACAAAGGAGCAGTGTTTTGTTCTATCTTTAACCAGTGTTGTATCCCCACAAGCCCTTCTCACTCCCCAACTCGTCACATATGACATGGTCAAGGCCTATCGGCATTTGTAACGCACTGGGGATCCCTATAGAGTGATAGGTCAACGCAGTGGGGGAAGCCCTGTAGCGTCAGTTTGTAACCTTAAAGGCAGTTATATTATATTTAACAGAGAAGAATGAGAAAGGATGTGGTTGGGGTGAATGAAGAGCCAGAACCTGGACTTTGAACCAGGAGAACGGTGTTTGTGTACAGTATGAAACGAAAAGGCAATATTACTTATTTAAGCTATTTATTTTATTTTATAGGCTATGGGCTAAGGCTATTTCTTTACAGGTCGCATCTCATATCAACTATGGCAAATATGATTGTAGAAGTGAGCACTATAGGCCTATTATAGCCGCATAAAAAAAAAGAAATATGAGAATATACTTGTTTTGCAAGATCGCGTCAAGCCGGAGAAGCCACTCAAGCACACAAAATTTTTCAAATTTCTAGATTAAGTACATCAGCATCAAGGAATCATTTTGTTTTGGGCTGATCTTAAGCAGCTGGTTACCTGAGCGATCAAAGAAAATACTCGAACATGTTTATCAAGGGTTTTTTCTCGAGGCTACAGCCGGGGTGTAAACTATGGGGGAGCCAGGGGGAGCTTTACTCCTCTTAATGGCTAATAGGGTTCAGGCCATAGACTGTATATAAGAAGTGGACGTAGTCATCGTGACGTCACCTGTTGGTTTGTGGACTGCCATTTTGAAGCCTTCAGTTTGCCCGATAGGCCGCCGCCATGTTGATTTTTTGCCACCAGCGGCACTGGACATGACCATTGGGCGAGACGGTGGCGCTAACGGCTGTGGAGCTAGCTAGCTTGCTTAGCTAGGTGCATCTGTAATTCACGTTGACTGTCATTTTAACAGGGCTGATAATTTTGTCTAGCGAACAACAGACTTAAAACTAAATGTACTCACCAGAGAAAGTGAGCAGCTGTGGGTACGAGCCACTCCAGCCTGATTTACAGATTGCCATGGTAATGACTTGTCAATCATAGATAATCCAGCCCTGAAGCATGTTCTGGTTTCTGGTCTATTTTCATCTAAATGTGACCATAATTTACTAAATGATCATCATGCTGTGTTGAAGAAGACTTTAAACTAGCGACTGAGACCATATACTCATTAGGAAAGTGTTCACTGAGGCGATTGTTCAGCTGAGAAGTAGGGTCATTTTACCATTATTTTGCAACCAGAAGAGTCACCCCCTGCTGGCCGTGCGACAGAATGCCGGTGTAAGGGACTTCTGCGTTCGCATCAGTTTGCTGACCGTAAGCTTCCTGCTTGGTTCAGGCCGATGAAAGTTGAATTGCTCAGCTCGGTTTCTACAATTTCACAGCTCACATTGTCAGAAACATTCACTACCTTTGCTCCGCCATTTAAAACAAAGTTGAGATAGAACAAGATGGTGCTGACATGATTGATGACACCGGTGATGCACTGCAATTAGCTGTGATGAATTGCAAGACTCTATGGATACTCTGTAAATAATTGATTTTAAAAGGAAACATCAGATGTAGGCATTCCAAAACTACAAGCATCAGTGTCAGACGGTGATGTATGGAAACCCAGTTAAGAGCCCATTTCCCTCCCATTCCACCGGGAGAGGAGAGGCTGCAGTAAATAACCACCACATCGCCAGAGGGGGAAAAGGAGAGAGTGGAGAGGAGAAAATCTCCTATATTCTCACCACCTTTCTTTTTCTCTCTACTTCCTTCTTACGCTACTTCATGCATTCATTTTCGCCTGCTTCCCCGACCCCCCCCCCCTATCTGTATGTCTCAATCTCCTTTGCTTTCTTGCCCTCTCAATCCTGCTTCTTTCATTCCTGTGTGCGTGGCAGACAGTTGCTGAAAGGAAGGTGGAATTGGATGCCTCCCTCGCAGAGCTATCCTTTGAGACTTTCAGGATATGTTGTTTTGCTGGAGTGAGTTGTAACAGCTCACTAGCTCATCATCATCCAAAACATCAACTGTCTGTCACGGTCAGCTACGCCCCAAAGCATTCAAGATAACAAATATGCTTCCATCACCCCAGTCAGTACATACACTTGTGATATTACACATGATGATTCCTTTATGACATATTACAGATGTTTGCCATTGATGGTGTCATTTCCTGTTCTGATTGAAGCAATGAACACTGCCATTGCATACTCCTCGGGGCTGTACTCAGGTCCTGGATTAAATTGCAGTCGTTATTATCTAGATTTGGTGTGTCACTCTAGCAGATTTGTGCTCTATAATGCTGCTTTCAAGTATGGCTGAGTCATCCCTAGTACCTCTCAATAAAGAGTCTCCAACTCCAATGAATCGTATTGGTGAATGCAATCCTTTGTGGGTGGAACTCTGGGTATTTGGCATTCTGTGGCGCCAGAATTTTTCATCAGGGCTTCACCACTGCTTTTGACAAATCATAATTGTCAGCAGAGGGAAAATGTTGAACACCCATGTCTCATGGCTGATGAAAAAGGTCACTTCAGTTCCTCCATATTAAACTGACCTGCTGAGTCACATGTACATTTGGAAGCTGACAGCTCAGTTGTCCATTCCCCCTGTCTTCCTCCCCATCTCTCCACAGCGAAGCAACAGAGGGTTTAATCCTTTCCCATAGGTTGAAACCATCTCCTCTCTTATCTCCCTCTCTTTCTGCTTCCCTTTGAGTGACGGACAGGCAGCTTGAGCTGTTATGGAAGGCAGCCAGACAGGTCAAAGGTGACTGAGCGGAATAATCCCTTTATGAAACCCTCCTCCCTCACTGAAGTAAAGCTGGCGTAAGGAAGGTCAGCGTGTATGTTCTGTCCCTCCTCAGCATCAGCCAAAGATTGTACTGCTCTATTCACTGTCTTACCTTGAGAAGCACACAGCTGGCTTATCACATTGGAATTGGCTGTGCAGCATGAATGCAGCAGAAGAGAGAAGCCAGATGAATGTTTGAATGGGGCCCCAGTGTGAATGCCTTGCCTGATCTTTTCTCTTTCCTCTATCTCTTGTTTCTCTATCTCTTACTTTTATCTTAATCTATTCTTCTGCGCATTCCCTAACTCTATGTGCAGGGAATTGAATCAGTCTCTTGTCTGTGATCTCTGTGTTTTTAAGATGACCTGAGTGAAGAGTGAGTCTTGCTGAAAGGGATCATGTCTTTTTGTACAGGTCAGCTTAGGATCAAACTGGTTCTACTGCAACACTGTGTCAAGATGAATACAGTGAAAACATTCCACTGACTCTGAAGCTTGTCTAAGTCACCAATAATGTCCATTTAGGTTTTGCCTCATTTCTAAATGCAGGTCCTAATCAAAATGGCACAAATAACGACCAATTGTGCTGCTTTAAAGTTGTAATAATCAGTATTTTTTTATATTAACAATGGAATAAATGACTGTGTAATAATAATAATAATAATAATAATAATAATAATCTTTATTTGTAGAGCACTTTTCAAAAACAAGTTACAAAGTGCTTTAACAAGTGTAAAGACAATAATACCCAAAAGACAATAATACAAAAACAATGCAAGATAAAAGCATGAAAACATTGAAAAGACTAAAATACATGTTTAAGATAAATATAAAATTAGTAAAATAGAATAAAATAAAAGGGATAAAATAAAGTCAAATAAGATCGGGAAAGGCTCTCCTATAAAAGTATGTTTTAAGAAGGGACTTAAACGAGTTCACTGACTCAGCTGACCTGATTTCCTCGGGCAGGCTGTTCCAGAGCCTCGGGGCCCTGACAGCAAACGCTTTGTCCCCTTTAGTTTTCAGTCGAGACTCTGGAACAGACAACAGACCTCTGCCCGAGGATCTCAAGGTACGTGCTGGTGTGTATGGGAATAAAAGGTCAGAAATATAACAAGGCGAGAGGCCATGAAGAGCTTTAAAAGTGATCAATAGAATTTTAAAATCAATTCTAAAACATACTGGGAGCCAGTGTAATGAAGCTAAAATAGGAGTAATGTGGTCCTATTTCTTTGTTCTGGTTAAAAGCCTGGCAGCTGAGTTCTGGACAGTCTGGAGTCGATCAATAGATTTTTGGGTTAAACAGGTGAAAAGGCTGTTGCAATAATCCAGGCGTGATGAGATGAAGGCGTGTAAAATGGTCTCGGTGTCCTTAAAAGTTAACATAGATCGAATTTTTGCTATATTTCTAAGTTGATAAAAACATGATTGAACAAGCTTTGTGGTGTGCTGCTCGAAATTGAAATTACTATCAAACCAGACACCAAGGTTCTTTGCCACAGGCTTAATGTGATTTACTAGGGGACCCAATGACCCGGATTTCTGTTTTGTCTGAGTTCAGCTGGAGGAAATTATTTGACATCCATTTTTAACTTCACAAAGGCAGTTGTTAAGTGAACTCAGCATTCCAGGGTCTGTGGATCTGAAGGGGAAGTAAATTTGTGTGTCATCAGCATAAATGTGAAAAGAAATGCCATGTTTATGGATAATATGTCCGAGGGGAAGCAGATACAAGGAAAACAAAATGGGTCCTAAGACCGACCCCTGAGGCACACCATATTTAACTGGACAGAACGAAGAGACATAGTTGTTTACAGACACGCAAAACTTCCTATTTGACAGGTAGGATGAAAACCATTCTATGGCAGTACCAGAGATCCCCACCCAGTGCCTCAGTCTGTCTAACATGATGTTGTGATCAATGGTGTCAAAAGCAGTGCTAAG
>NC_060167.1:29756414-29758650 GCF_021292245.1 Micropterus dolomieu
CTGAGCACATACCTTCATCAGCAGACATTAAAAGGTCATTGGTGACTTTAAGCAGGGCAGTCTCAGTGCTGTGGTACTTCCTAAAACCAGACTGAAACTTTTCAAATATTTTGTTATTTTCCAGTACAGTGAGCAGCTGTTTGGACACAATTCTTTCTAGAATCTTTGCAATAAAAGGCAGTTTTGAAATTGGTCTAAAATTTTGTGGGAGGGAGGGATCTAAACCAGGTTTCTTTAAAAGTGGGTTCACGCAAGCCGTTTTAAAATAATCAGGGACACAACCAGTAGATAGGGAGCTGTTGAAAACACAGATCAAATGGGGCCCAACAGAATCTATTACTTTCAGTAGAAACTTTGTAGGTATTACATCAAGTGGGCTGGAGGACACTCTCATTTGTGATACTGTTTTTAAAAGTTCAGACAAGTCGATGGGATAAAACTGGTTAAAACTCTCTTGTTGCTGGTGAGGAACCTCTGAGTAAGAGGCCGCGGGGGTAATAGAGGCTCTGATTGACACCACCTTATTGGTAAAATAAGATAAAAACAATTCACAGTCATCATTATTTCCAGCTGAGGCACAAGGAGGGGTTGGGTTTACCAGCTGATCCACAGTCTTAAACAGAAACCTGGGATTGTGTTTATGTGTAGTAATGAGTTCAGAAAAATAGTGTGTTTTCCTGCATTCCCTTTTTAGGCTGCGAATGCTGTCATTTATCCAGGGTTGCTTACTAGCTTTAGACGTATGCCTAACCTTTAGAGGGGCAGTAATATTTAGACACGACAAGCAGATATGATTGAAGTGATCGACCAGATTGTTGGTGTTGGAATTAGACAGGTGTTGGCTTTGGCTCTGAAAGACTGCGCAAAACTTTGAAACACTTTGTTCATTAAAGAAGCGAGAACACACAGGGCTTGGTGAGGCGGCATGAGTAACAGGCGAATCGCAGCTAAAAACAATACATCTGTGGTCAGATATGGTCATGTCCACTAATTCCACAGAGGAAATGCTGACGTTAAAAGTTAAAAGAAGTGGCCATATTTAAAAAGTCAGTTGCATTAACATTGGTGGGGTCATCAACATGAATATTAAAATCGCCACAAAGAACAATTCTGTCATAATTTAAAACCAGAGTAGATAAAAATTTCCTGATAATAATCCTCCAGGCGGTTTTGGGGGACGATAAATTATAACAAATATTATAGGTTGCAGCCCTCCAACTTGAAGAGTGAGAACTTCAAAGGAGTTAAATTCATCACAGCGTACATGATGACATTTAAAATTTTTCCTATACACGCTCACTAGCCCACCACCACGACCACTGACCCTCGGTTGACTAAAACAATCATATTGAGGCGGACATAGTTCAGCTAGCTGGCTATAGTCATTCATTTGCAACCATGATTCAGTTAAAAACATAAAATATAGATTTGCAGACAACATAAAATCATTTAAGATAAAAGTCTTACTTGACAGAGATCTCACATTGAAGAGAGCCATTTTAAATGAGTTTGTTGTGGGTGCTGGAGTTGGTGCAGTTGTCCTAATCCTTAAGAGATTACTATTATTTCTGTGTGGGATGTGCACATTTCGGTTTACTGGTCTATGCGTGATGATGACAGGAATAGAAGTCTTTGGAACAATGCTAGTAGGAGACGGCTTTACATGCCAGCAGGTGGAGACAGTTGTTTGTGGCAGTGAGGCAGAGTTATGTTCAGTGACCGGTGGTGTGTCCAGGTGTGCTGCATGAATGATTAGTCATTCACGTAAATCATGTGTGGACCGCACCACATGCTGTATGTGCGCAGCTAACATTTCTGAGCCCTGTTTGTTTGGGTATAGTCCGTCTGTCTTAAAAAGAGACATTCTTTGCCAGAAAATATTAAAATTATCCACATAACACACACGGTGAACCCTGCAGGCGGACTGTAGCCAGTCGTGGAGGCCAAGGAGACTACTGAAGCGGCCAGCACTGCGACCAACTGTGGGAATGGGACCAGAGATAAAAATGGACTTTCCACACTGCTTTAAAAAGTTAAAAAGACGGTTAAAATCTGATTTTGTCAGCTCAGACTGCTGAAGAGCTGTGTCATTTGTTCCCACATGGACTATCACTCTTGTGATGGAGGACGGGAGCGACGGCATCAGGTCCTGGAGTTTTTTTAAAATGTCAGCCGTGGTGGCACCGGGGAAGCAGTGAGTGGTAGCGTTAAAGAAACGGATGTTTCTGGTTATGGA
>NC_060167.1:29758750-29761897 GCF_021292245.1 Micropterus dolomieu
CTAGGATTTCTGTTTTGTCTGAGTTCAGCTGGAGGAAATTATTTGACATCCATTTTTTAACTTCACAAAGGCAGTTGTTAAGTGAACTCAGCATTCCAGGGTCTGTGGATCTGACGGGCAAGTATATTTGTGTGTCATCAGCATAAATATGAAAAGAAATGCCATGTTTATGGATAATATGTCCAAGGGGAAGCAGATACAAGGAAAACAAAATGGGTCCTAAGACCGACCCCTGAGGCACACCATATTTAACTGGACAGAATGAGGAAACATAGTTGTTTACAGACACGCAAAACTTCCTATTTGACAAGTAGGATGAAAACCATTCTAGGGCAGTACCAGAGATCCCCACCCAGTGCCTCAGTCTGTCTAACACGATGTTGTGATCAATGGTGTCAAAAGCAGCGCTAAGGTCCAGGAGTACCAGGACTGAGCACATACCTTCATCAGCAGACATTAAAAGGTCATTGGTGACTTTAAGCAGGGCAGTCTCAGTGCTGTGGTACTTCCTAAAACCAGACTGAAACTTTGCAAATAATTTGTTATTTTCCAGTACAGTGAGCAGCTGTTTGGACACAATTCTTTCTAGAATCTTTGCAATAAAAGGCAGTTTTGAAATTGGTCTAAAATTATGTGGGAGGGAGGGATCTAAACCCGGTTTCTTTAAAAGTGGGTTCACGCAAGCCATTTTAAAATAATCAGGGACACAACCAGTAGACAGGGAGCTGTTGAAAACAGAGATCAAATGGGGCCCAACATGTTATGTGTAGTAATGAGGTAAGAAAAATAGTGTGTTCTCGCATCCTTAACCATGTTATTGTAGTTAATTAATAAATCCTTCAGACTGAGGTAATGGACTTGGAGACTGGATTTTTTCCATCTGCGCTCTGCTTTCCTGCATTGTCTTTTTAGGCTGCGAATGCTGTCATTTATCCAGGTTTGCTTACTAGCTTTAGACGTAGGCCTAACCTTTAGAGGAGCAGTAATATTTAGTGACGACAAGCAGATATGATTGAAGTGATCGACCAGATTGTTGGTGTTGGAATCAGACAGGTGTTGGCTTTGGCTCTGAAAGAATGCGCAAAACTTTGAAAAAGTTTGTTCATTAAAGATGCGAGAACACACAGAGCTTGGTGAGGCGGCATGAGTAACAGGCGAATCGTAGCTAAAAACAATACATCTGTGGTCAGATATGGTCATGTCCACTAATTCCACAGAGGAAATACTGACACCCAGGGTAAAAACCAAGTCCAGTGTATGACCACAGTTATGGGTTTGCCCTTTGACATGTTGTTTGAAGTTAAAAGAAGTGGCCATATTTAAAAAAATAAGTTGCATTAACATTGGTGGGGTCATCAACATGAATATTAAAATTGCCACAAAGAACAATTCTGTCATAATTTAAAACCAGAGTAGATAAAAAATCAGGAAGTTCTGATAAAAATCCTCCAGGCGGTTTTGGGGGGCGATAAATTATAACAAATATGATAGGTTGCAGCCCTCCAGGTTTAAGAGTGAGAACTTCAAAGGAGTTAAATTCATCACAGCGTACTTGATGACATTTTAAATATTTCCTATACACGTTCACTAGCCCACCACCACGACCACTGACCCTCGGTTGACTAAAACAATCATATTGAGGCGGACACAGTTCAGCTAGCTGGCTATAGTCATTCATTTGCAACCAGGATTCGGTTAAAAACATAAAATCTAGATTTGCAGACAAGATAAAATCATTTAAGATAAAAGTCTTACTTGACAGAGATCTCACATTGAAGAGAGCCATTTTAAATGTGTTTGTTCTAGGTGCTGGAGTTGGTGCAGTTGTCCTAATCCTTAAGAGATTACTAATATTTCTGGTTGATGCGATGATGACAGGAATAGTAGTCTTTGGACAGTGCTGGGAGCAGACAGTTTTACATGCCAGCAGGTGGAGACAGTTGTTAGTGGCAGTGAGGCAGAGATCTTTTCAGTGAGCGGTGGTGTGTCCAGGTGTGCTGCATGAATGATTAGTCATTCACGTAAGTCATGTGTGGACCGCACCACATGCTGTATGTGAGCAGCTAACATTTCTGAGCCCCGTTTGTTTGGGTGAAGTCCGTCTGTCTTAAAAAGAGACATTCTTTGCCAGAAAATATTAAAATTATCCACATAACACACACGATGAGCCCTGCAGGCGGACTGGAGCCAGTCGTGGAGGCCAAGGAGTCTACTGAAGCGGCCAGCACCGCGACCAACTGTGGGAATGGGACCAGAGATAAAAACGGACTTTCCACACTGCTTTAAAAAGTTAAAAAGACGGTTAAAATCTGATTTTGTCAGCTCAGACTGCTGAAGAGCTGTGTCATTTGTTCCGACATGGACTATCACTCTTGTGATGGAGGACGGGAGCGACGGCATTAGGTCCTGGAGTTTTTTTAAAATGTCAGCCGTGGTGGCACCGGGAAAGCAGTGAGTGGTAGCGTTAAAGAAACGGATGTTTCTGGTTATGGAGTCACCAATTATTAGTGTGGTTGGGGAGAAAAGAGGACGAGGAGATGCCGGTTGTGGGGTTCCAGAGCAGGACTGAGCAGAATCTGCATCAACACTGCGTGCGGACTGAGGATGGAGTGTGTGAGCTGCCGAGTGTTGTGTTGGAGTAGCAGTAACATACCTGAGAGAAGGGCTACCCAACGGTGCAGGGTAGAGACGGCCTTCGGAGCGTCTGAGCACAGCCTCCTTTAGGATCCTACGTCGGGAAGCAGAGGTTTTTGATCTAGCCGGTGGAGGAGATGCAACAGTGTCGGCAGGCACTGTGCGCCGAAAGAGATCCGTATCAGGGAGACTCGAAGCTGCAGGTGCATCCGCTGGATGGACCGGAGTGTTGTCAGACAGTGCTGCATAGCGGTTGGAGAGGCTGAGGAGAGGAGGAGAGGCAGCCCCATCCGAGCCTCTCTTGCAGCCACGGACCACCACTGCAGCCCAGGTTGACTGAAGCTTCGGAGTCGAGCAGGAGGAAAGCCTGGGAAGGCTAGAGGGGTCCCAAAACACGGTGTCCTGGATGTTAGCGGTTGAGCTAAGAGAAACAATCTGTTTGGCTTGTACTGAAGCCACATCCATAAAGCCAGTCAGCAGGGAATCTTTCTCTTTGAGTTCCTCTGAAAGTCG
>NC_060167.1:29761917-29801540 GCF_021292245.1 Micropterus dolomieu
TTAAAAAGACGGTTAAAATCTGATTTTGTCAGCTCAGACTGCTGAAGAGCTGTGTCATTTGTTCCCACATGGACTATCACTCTTGTGATGGAGGACGGGAGCGACGGCGTTAGGTCCTGGAGTTTTTTTAAAATGTCAGCCGTGGTGGCACCGGGGAAGCAGTGAGTGGTAGCGTTAAAGAAACGGATGTTTCTGGTTATGGAGTCACCAATTATTAGTGTGGTTGGGGAGAAAAGAGGATGAGGAGATGCCGGTTGTGGGGTTCCAGAGCAGGACTGAGCAGAATCTGCTTCAACACTGCGTGCGGACTGAGGATGGAGTGTGTGAGCTGCCGAGTGTTGTGTTGGAGTAGCAGTAACATACCTGAGAGAAGGGCTACCCGACGGTGCAGGGTATAGACGGCCTCCGGAGCGTCTGAGCACAGCCTCCTTCAGGATCCTACGTCGGGAAGCGGAGGTTTTTGACCGGGATGATGGCCGCCTATCAGGCCCAGCGGCAGACCGGCGGCCCAGTGCAGGAGATGTAGCCCGTGGAGGAGATGCAACAGTGTCGGCAGGCACTGTCCGCCGAAAGAGATTTGTATCAGGGAGACTCGAAGCTGCAGGTGCATCCGCTGGATGGACCGGAGTGTCGTCAGACAGGGCTGCATAGCGGTTGGAGAGGCCGATGTGCGGAGGAGAGGCAGCCCCATCCGAGCCTCTCTTGCAGCCACGGACCACCACTTCAGCGCAGGTTGACTGATGTTTTGGAGTCGAACAGGAGGAAAGCCTGGGAAGGCTAGAGGGGTCCCATAACACGGTGTCCTGGATGTTGGCGGTTGCGCTAAGAGAAACAATCTGTTTGGCTTGTTCTGAAGCCACATCCATAAAGCCAGTCAGCAGGGAATCTTTCTCTTTGAGTCCCTCTGAAAGTCGTCGGATATCTTCCATAAGGTCAGCAATCTTTTTGTTCGCTTTCTTGAGGAGTGTGCAGTCCTCATGGGGCAGAGTTATTTCGGCTAGCATAACGTTAGTCGCCGGAGCTTTGTTGTGGTCAGTAGCGTTGATAGTGTTTTCATCTAGCTTAAAATCCATGTCGGATGACTAAAATCCTTGACCCACGTAAAACTTAAGTTAAAAACTTAAGTTAAATAAAAAGGATATAAAAAATGTAACAAAAAAGTGTGGATTAAAACTGGATAAGAGTCCGGTTTAAGACGGAGCTTCCGACAGGTAGCTACAGACGCCAACACATGCGCAGAGTGCGGATTATGTCAGCAATTACGTCAGCGATCTTGTGATGATGCTACTACTACTGTATGTTTCGTTTGCTTCTAATGTGAAGGGGTTGATTGTAATGATGAACCCACAGAGAATAATCCCACAAATCTGCTTTTCCCTATCTTTCAGCTTGTTGTGTTGGTTATTTAGCTTACAAATTTACCGTTTTGCTTCACTCTCTCTGCTCTCATCAACACTCCTTCCAGCAGAAGGTGGTTGTTTTCAGCAAAAAAGGTCTAGTAAATCCACTGCACACTACTGCCCAGCACTAAAAGGAAGACAAAGTTAATGACTAGCTGGTGAACATATTGGAGTATTTACCAGGTAAAGATCTAAAAAACACGTTGTTACTCTGGCACATTTACACTGGTGTTTTCAAAGTGCTAGTATTGATCAATGTGCATTGTTCCCTATAAACTAAAAATATTTTCTGTTGTTCATCATGTGACAATGTTATCTAAAGGTTGAGTTCAGTCAATAAAAACAGATAAGGTCAAGGGTACAGTTTGGCTGCAGCAAACAAGGGTAGGTCACTGAAAAATGTGAAGTCAAGTCTAGTCATGTCTCTTTTATGAAATGCCTTTGTGGTAAAATACCTTTATTTTCCTTTTCACAACTTTTTACTGCAACTTTGCTGTTTTGGTTCACTCTCACCGCTCTCATCAGTGCCATTTCCAGACACAGCAGGCAGCTTGTTTCAGTGGAAAAGCTCTGATAAATCCATTGTACACTACCTGCCCAGTACCAAATGTCACACAGACAGTTAGCGACTAGCCGGTGAACACAGTGGAGCTACTAACTACTAAAGAGCCAAATATTTCCTTCAGGAGTTGTTGGAGATAAAAAAACAACTAAATGGTCTTCTAATGAATGTAAATGATGGTCCACGTCTGATAGATGTGTTAATAGGCAACTGTTTGCTAACATATCAACTTCAACATCTTGTTTACAGCTTGTTGCAATGCCCCTCAGGTGGCCAAAAAATCAATTAATGCAGGTTTAAAAATCAACACTCGTAGCTGGATGTGAAAATATGTAAATATAAAATGCATTTTGTTGTTGGATGTGTACAAGGTACAGAGAATTCTCTCAAAAAGGCTCACTGACCCTGTTTTGTTTGGTTAAGGTTTGAAATTTAATTCAGGTGCATATGGTAGCTCTAAACCAGAGTCTTGTCACGACAAAGTACCAATCTGTATTATCAAGCAGTCAAATAAATCACTCTTTTTCACACTGGCTCATGATTAATTTCTGACATCAGGTAAGTAGTGTTGACACACTGACAGCTGTCATTTTGTTGAGGCCTTGAGCAATACAGATACATATCTGCTATTTTTACAGTTTTAAAAGTGAAAAGAGTGGGTTCTGTCTTTTTGTCTCCTTGTTCTCATCAGTATTACTCTCTTTATCACGCTTTTTTCTCTCATCAAGTCCCCTGTCTCATCAGTTTAATGGCGGTGTATTGAGCAAAGCATTTCCACAGGTGGTCTCCTCAGGCCAGAACCCAACCCCACTGTCCCTGGTCCAATTACAGCAAGAAGGAGAGGACATTTTTATTGGTCTGTGAGGGGACATTTCCATGGCTGCCATCATCTCCAGGAGTAGAGTCGTCTAGCGCTCAATTACTCCTCCATCCTGAACCGGCAAGGGAAAGAAAATGTCCCCTGCTGAGACCTGGTGAGTCCCAGCACATTACCAGCACAGAATTTCTGACCTACTTCAAACACAAAAACCCCACAACTTATTTTCACTGCTAGCAACAGTATATGATTGAATATGTGGCAAGTAATATTCCCTTGGAGTTTGGGTAGAAAGGCACCAGCATACAGACTGTTTAAAACATACAGTACTTTTCCACACAAAACACACAAAAGCATATATTTAGCAATTTCAATAATTTTGAGTGCAAGGATGCCATGAGCAATAAATTATCTTAAAGATACATATTAATAAACAAGTTAAAGCCAGTTTAATAAAAATAATGACTATCATTTGTGTAGGACTTTACAAAACAAAAGAGGCCTTCAAAAGTGCTTTATATTCATCGTCAACCGCTTATCCCGCATACAGGGTCGCGGGGGCTGAAGCCAATCCCAGCTTACAGTGGGCGAGAGGCGGGGTACACCCTTGACAGGTTGCCAGTCCATCGCAGGGCTTTATATTCAAACAAACAAAAAACTGAATCCATGCCATTGGATTTTTTTGTGTGCTGATGATCTAGTTATATTTCATCCCTGCAGTGCTGTTTCTCAACACTACTGTACATATGAGTATACATTATGTGTACAAAATGGTGCTGACTTCGATTTAATTCCAAAAAAATGATGTAATGTTAACAGGCAACAGAACAAAACAATTGTTTTTCTTGAATTCTACTTAGTGAGATAGTCTTAAAGTGAGCAGTGAATTCAGATCTCTTGGGTAAGCAATTTACACATGATTTACTGTATGACAACTGCTCTGCAACACTTTTTTCAATTTCAATGTTCTCATTTGATGTAAAAGTGTGGCTTCATTTGATTTAAGTGTGGCAGAGACTGACAGGTGTTGATTTGTTTGCCAAGATTTATAGTGTGCTAGTCCTATGTTCATCAGCATAACGTTGCCCCATGCCATGCAGTAATAAGGAAGATCATATATAAATGCATGTAGAGAGCAACATATTTGGTGTTAACAAAAAATACCTAGTTGCACACATTATATGTATTGCATTTGTATATTCGAAGAATGGGCGACAAAGTTTTGGATTTTTGTATTGTATGTTTTACACATGTAACGATAACAAGGAAAAGAGATCATATTTCTCCTGTTTTAGCTTCTCTGCACTAGCTCCCTAAAAAATTCAGAAAACAAATTAATATCCTTTTCCTCAACTACAAAGCCCTTAATGGGCATGCACCATCTCATCTTAAAGAGCCCAGAGTACCTTATTACGCCACTAGAGCACTGCGCTACCAGAATGCAGGATTACTTGTAATTCCTCCAAAAGTCAGCTATCAAGCTCCTCTCCTGTGGGACCAGGTTCCAGTTTAGGTTCAGGAGGCAGACACCATCTCTACATTTAAGAGTAGGCTTAAGACTTTCCGCTTTGACAAAGCTTATAGTTAGGGCTGGCTCAGGTGAGTCCTGAACCTTCCATAAATTTTTAAACAGCATGTTGTTAATGTTGTGAAATGTTGCAATTTGGTTTAGGCAACAAAACTACTTAGTTAGGTTTAGGAAAAGATCATGGCTTGGGTTAAAAATAACTAATTTCAGTAAACTTACATAGCTTGCATAACCTACGTAACCTACGTAACTTAAATAAAAACATTCAATATTTTGCTTTTTGTTTCACATGGAAAACAAACACATCGAAAGTCCGGCTTCTGGCCCGCAGTCCGTCCAAATCACCTCCTTTCTTGGAATTCTCAGTTAAATATCAAAAGTGACACTACAGGACTTTTCCCATGTGTCCATATGTGACGACTTGGAAGTGAGAACGTGTTGCATTAATACATGTTAATAACTCGACTTCTTCCCTTTTCCTATCTCCCTCAACTGCTTTCTGTAGGTATTTCCGGCTCCGTAGCTGTAGAGTCTGGATCTGTGGTTGCGGGCTTCCTGCTGTCCCCATGTTCCTGCTTGACCTGCTGTTACAATTATTATTATTATTATTATTATTACTGTTTTTGTATTTCTGTGTGGATCTTGTGTTGGTTGTTTTTTTAGTTTAAGGAAGATATTAGATATCCACCATTTAAAATGATCCAGTTTCATAAACAAACACATTTGCATGTGGACATTTTTGAAGTGGAAGGACATTCCACTTCAAAAATGTTGAGGAAACTCAAAAATGTTGAGGAAACTCAACAAACGTAACCTATTGGCCTCAGGTGAAAATACCAACGATGGTCGTTCAGTCTTGGCCTCGGGTAGTCCTAACGACAGTAATGACTGTCGTTACAGCAACCAGGAACACTAATGAACCAGCAGTATCGACGATCCTGGCAAACGACTGAGGTTAAATAGCTGAGTTTCCCTGCCAGTCAGTCAGAACTGAAGAAGTCCTTTGGATGAGGGACGAAACGTCTTCCAGTATCTTCAACCAAGTCCAGTTGCCCTTGACTTTAACCTTCATTGGATAACTATGACCTGGATGACTGAGAATTTTCATAGACATTTGGCTATGGGTTATTTGACCAAGTAGTAAATTCAAAATTGTAGGGGACCTAGGTCAGAACCAAGAGGAACTCCTTATTCAGTGTACCTTAAGGATATAGAACATTCAAGTGCCCTTTAGAGAGACAGAGAATGCATCACTTAAGAGCAGTGTCTCAAAATACTGTGATTAGCTTTAAAAGCAGAACTCAGCTCAAGTTGAAACTAAAGGGGCTATATGTAGTTATCACTGAAATCACTTAATAAATCATTTTTTTACTTCCTTTTTTTTCTGGACTCTAACCTCACTTAAAAATGATCCACAAGCCTGTTTTCTCTGTTGCTTGCAACAGCCACTATTCTACTTGTTATGTGACTGTATCAGGTTGGGATGTAGCATGTGCATGTGTGCTCCCGAGCCTCTCTCCAACTACAGGGACAACACAGCAGCTAACGGAACGCAGTCCACTAACACCATAAAACAACCGGCTCCCAGCACAACACAGACTCCAACATAAACCCCACGTAAGGATTACAACAACAACAAAGTTGTGGGCCCATCAGGCCAAACGAGAATGAGATGATGAAGGGTGAAAAGTGAACAGAAGAAAGGCTAATTGTTAGCCCGCCAGCTAACGCCAACCAGTTGCTAATATTATCTGGTGCAAAATACTATAGTTGTAATGTTTTGGCTTTCTACATGACTACACCAGCTAACACGACCATATCACAATCCTATGTACCACAGGTATTATGTCAAAGAAGTTATGTAATGGAATCAATGGCAAGGCGCACTGAAGCTGTTCAGGCGGCACATGGTGGCTCAACACCTTACTGGTTTTTCATTTCATTTGTCACCTGTCTGTATATGCCCTGCACTAATGGGATGATAAGAGGCTTCTGTATTGACAAATGAGTGGGTCAGGAGATGTTATGCAAACTGCAATTTACCACAAAGTCACACACAGTATACCCAATTATCTAACCCAACCTCTTCCCTAAGACAGAATATAATGTTATAATGTCACACTACCAGTGAATTAAAAATAGTCCAATAAGTGTGCTGTGAAGTTGACTAAGTGGCATAAATTTGCCTCCTGATAAAAATGAGAAAGAAATTAGATACGTGACAGCAAAAATATTTGTTCACGGCTGTGACTTGCTTCATAAACAACATGCTTTTGTGTCACGTCCTTTTAGAGTTTACACAGACATGTTGGGGTTCATTCTCATCGGATCTGCTGACAGAATAGAAGAGCTGAAGGCCTGAGAGGTTTATGTGTGGAGAACTGTAGATCCACCAGCCTTTTTCTTTTACACTTAAAACACCACTGTTAAAAATTGACAATATCCTCAGAGCCAGGTTCCATCAGAAATGAACTAATAAATAAATTATTTCTACATATCAGGCTCCTTCATTTTATTAATCATCTTCTTCCCTTCACCATCCACCACTGAGCAAGAGTTGCCGCTGCATACTTCTTCCAAATGAATTTTCGCTCCCTGCCTTAATCTTTCCTGCTTTCTTGCTATTTCCTTTCTCTCCTTCTGTCTCTGCCTCCTTGTCATTTTACCTTTCTCTCTGATAGAATGTTTTATGGAGTGAGTGTCTATGGAGAGTAGGTTTACTAACACAACAACTCATCAGATGAAGAAATGCTTGGTTTGCTCCAGTGAGAAATGTTGAGATGTATTTGGGAATAATAGTGGACATGGACATTTTTAAAAAGGGGGGGGGGGGTTGGTACTACTAGCGAGTGCATATTGAAGCTTGTTGGCTGGACTGGAAGGAATAATTTTATTAGCCAGAGGGAGAAACAGAAAGAAAAGAGCGACAGAATGAGAAAAGAAGACAGAGAGTGAGAGAGCGATATTGGCAAACGCTGCTGTTTAACAGGGCTGCCCAGATCCAAACACAGAGTTGGCCAGTGATTGGTCGGTTGTGGTTAGGTCTTGGCACTGGCTACAGCGACAGCTGTTTGGAAATGATCGAAGCCCCAGAGAAAGGAAACAGGGAAGAGCAGGACCACAACAACAATCCAGAATTACTGTGAAATTCTGTTGTCCCAGTGCATTCTCCCAACACAGCTCAGACTGACGCAGAATGAAAATAGGAGACTGCAACAAATCAACAAAAGGAAACAAATTATGATACAAACGGGAGACTTGTGTTGGTCCTGCACATTGCTGAAAGAAACATGTAGTAATTGGATTCCTTCAATCTTAAGTTCTCCTCTGAGGCTTGTTTGTGAACCTGTTTCATATCACGCCTTCATCTCAGTCCAATGGGACAGATCATAAAAACATTAAGCTCTGAAGAAAAAATGAAATTCAAGCGTGCATGCTATTAATGCCACTTACAAAAGGAAATATCAACAACTAAGCACAAATACAAATAAGCCTGTTTTTTGGTAATCAAGCCATTTTGTGCAAATATAGCATGACAGTGTGGAAACACTAATCAATGTGGTAATTACTCTGCAGTTCCAGCTTAATGTGAATCTGATCACTTAACATGTGGTGTGCTTTACCCAACAGAGATCCAGATGGCAGCTTCACTATTCATAACTGCATTCCCACTGTATTATTACAGAGGTATGTCAATAGAAAGGACACAGTCCAAAGGCAAAAACGCATCCAGAACAACTACCCCACCACTCTTGGTTTTTTGCCTAGTTTTCAGCCATAAGAGTAAGTCTCTGTCAGCTACAATATACCTACTCAGGTACTCACATCACCCTTCCAGGAATCCAACAGAGGGAATAATAAATCCCCCCCACATACACACATATCTTCCACCATTTTGTTGCACAGTTTTTGTACATTCAGCCCATCTCTGCCCTGCAGATTGTAAGTCTATAAGGCTGTCTGCATCTGGCTGTCAAATCACACTTTGCTGTGTAAAGAACAAGCAGAGGTGATAGCAGCAGCAGAGATGGCCCAGGATGCTCTGTGGGATTACACTGTGACCAGCAATTGAACGACTTGTTAAACATCTGGAAAATTCCACCTACTAGGTAACTAGATAAAAACAGCCAATCAGGAAGCTGATGATTTTGCATCATAGCTCTCTGAGACACACAAGGATGGACTGTAAGCACACAAATCATAGCATGCAATAAACCCAACAACAACAACAAAAATAACAGGCCACAGCTACAGCTCTCAGACAAGGTTTATCCGGATATTCATCATCAAGTTCATCTGTCTGTACTCCCCCACAGTAACAAACCTATCCTCAGTGTGTGTCAGCCTATTTAGCCCCTCAGCTGTGTATTGTTGTGAGTATCATAGGGTTCATTTTCTGCGAAATGTCAGACTGTGAGTGAGTCAGCCATGGCAGGTGTGTGGGATTGGCATATACTGTAAATCTCTGGTTAACAGTATAATTTAAAGGGGCGCTCCTCCATATAGAAGGAAATGTGTTGGAGGAAAACATACTCCACACAAACAAGAAGGGTTGCTTTCACCTCCCTGCATGGCTCAGGCACAGTGAACACACACACATGCACACACACACACATACAAGGACAGTGGATGTCTTTCCTTTTCGGAGCCAGCAGATTCACTTTGTGAGTGACGGAAGGATGCTCACAGGCTCTTCCCGGCTGCTGCCACAGATGCAAGTTTGTTTCCGTGTTCAACATTCAAAAGGGTTAGACTGTAAAAACTAATCCCCACTCATCACCACAAAAACAGGTAGGAAGAGCACAGTCAGCTCATAATAGATAATATGGTGATTGCAGAGCCCTGATGATCCACTCTGCCTTGTATTAAAAGTGCTGTGCTCTGAGCATATTTCACTCTCACCCCTCAAATGCTGGAGGGGGATGACTAAAACAGGCATAGGCAGTCATCCTCCCTCCACACCCTCTCCAACTCACGCACATGCACATGTACATGGGTACACTCAGACACATTCAAAGTGAGCCGAAGGCTATACTCGCATGCGTCCTGACGTTGTGGATGGGAGGTTAGGATGTAAAGAGGGGTGGGTAGATAAAGCATGCTTCATTTGCTGATGATGTCTTGATGCAGAAGTGGGCAGTCTTGCTTTAAGACATGTGATCTCTCTCAGCTCCCCCCCCCCCCTCTCTCTCTCTTTCCAGCTGGGCTACATTGTAATACACACACACACACACACACACACACGTTCACACTCACAATCACTCGCTCTGCCTCTCTGACACAGACTCTCTACTTAGTGCGTTGGAGAGAGGACTGAGGCTCACACTATCAGCACAGCTTCTCAATGGGGGGACGCAGCCAAGAGCAGACAGAGCAGTCATTCCATTGGAGCCTTCCGCTGAGCGCGTGAGAAGGAGACGACAAGTGAGGGGGGGGTAAATTAGCTCCCTGTCATCACAACATAGGAGTTCTACAGACGGAGAAGAGAAACAGACTGAAGAAAGGGGAGGACAAGAGATCTGCTCGTATGTGGCTGATACAGCAGTGACATGATCAGCCTCCCATCCCTCAAATCCTGGCCAGTTTGTGACTTAGACCCCTGGGTGTTTTGCTTTTGGTGAGTGTTTGTGTTGCCACGGATTTCAAAAGGAACTGAGCAGCGGGGGTCCAGAGGTGAGAAAATTGAAGGAGAAAGAACAGCATTTTACCTCCTTTTGTGTGGAGTTCGGCATACCTGGTACTGGAATTTTCAGGCGGGAATCCCTGGCTTCAAAGTATGGATGGATTTAAGACAGAGGCGTGAGTCTGCTGGGCAGGCAGGCGGTTTTTCTGAGCTCCTTTCCTCCTGAACACACTGCTCAGGTAAGGGTGTGGGACTTTCGAGGAATACCTCCGGTGTTTGTGGAGGGGATGGGTGGGGTGCGGACTTGATCTACTAGGACAACTGTGTCTTAGGAAACATTTCCCACAAAACACTGCTTGTTGAAAAATGTTGAGTAAAGATGATGTGACTGTGTGCAAGTAATGAAACATGGAAAACAGTTTCTACTAAAAACACCCTGCACATCATCATACAAACATTGTTTTTGGCCAATATGTTATAGAAGCTTCAAACATGTTTAAATGTGGAAAATATGTTGCATTCATCACTAGACAGTGTACATACTGAAAGGGCATGATATTTAATATAATTATAGTTAAGATGTATTTATAAGACAGGAGCATGTGTCATCTCATCATCTTGAGTGGTTTACTCCTTTTGTGTGACATCTAGACACGTTTGTTTTTGGGAGTCATCACTGAAGTTGTCTCCACAGTAGAGGAAGTGCAGGCTGCGAGAAACAAATCGAGTCTGATTTTGTTAAATCGACGTTGCACGCAGGTGCATCAGTAGGTTATGCGCCTGCAGGTGTGTCTGCTGTTTCTACTCCTTGACCGCGTCTCACGCTGTCCTCTCTCGTTGAACGTGACACTACGAAATTCAGAATAGCCTACAGTGCTTTTAATGTGTCTTTCCATATCGCCCGGAAAAGAAGATGGATATTTATAAAAAACAATAACCTCATGCGCTGAGAAAATGAAACCACAACAGCGATCATAAGAGTTTGCCTGGGTTTTCTTGAACACGGCTTTCTTTCCCCTCTGAAGTTCCTTTAAAATGATGCCCATGCTTGTTCGTTTTATTTTAAGTCTGCCGTGCGTCTTCCCCTCTGGTAAAACGCTGCTGGTAAGAACCACATTTTATTTTCGGCAAGAATGCCTTCCGATGGCCCGGGAGGAGCTTAGAGTCTCTATGCAATATGCAGTTAACCATGCAAGCGCAACGATTCTTCTGAAAATGAAGCCAGCTTGACGAACTGTGTGGTTAAAATAAGAGGAGAAAGAGGAAAACATACCCGTAGGACCAGTTCACATTTCCACAAAGCCGCGGATTATGCTGGATTTAGTGCAGGGGTAGGGATTTACAATGTGCTGTTGATAATTATATGCTTAATTTTAAATATTAAGCAGTCTCAATGTCACTGCGGGTACAGAACACATGGGCAACATTTAGTAGCCTAATGGCTTTTTATCTCACATGCACATCAAAACAGAAAGTAGTCCAGCTGGAGCAAACAATCAAGCGGTGGCTTTGGTGCTTTCTGGAAACAACGTAGGATTTATTGGATCGGGCCTCCTTTCATGACACTTTCTTCATGCATTAAACGTTTCTGTCTATACAGACTCCTTATTTAATGTGAAATTTCCTCGTTTGAAGTTCATGTTCAAGAGACCCCCTGGGGCTCATAGTCTGCTTTATGTTTATGTTCTCTTGTGTATTAAAATATGGGAGAATCTGAACATTAAAGAAGTCACATTAGAGCATCAGATTGCCTCAGAAAGTCAGCACCTCAGTAAAAAATGACAAATGGAGAAAAAAACAAAGTCTGTGATGTTTGAGTGATACAGTGAATGATTTTGGTGAAATATATTCTTCTCAAAACTGATGATCAGTCCAAAGATTATTCATTTTTCCAAATAGCCTTAAACAGTCTCACTGAGGATGTAGTCGGCAGGGAGCCTAAACACACCAAGCCACAGTTTCGTTTAGAGGAGGTGGGGGAGATGCTTTTAAATTTCCCACTGCAGGGTCCTGAATGGAGAGAAGTGCAAATAACACCTGGAAAGGAGGAGAGTCTCATCATTCAATGAGGACTAAGGCGTGTCTCCATATGCTGGCCCTCACCAGCCATTAGGCAGTCGCTGAACAAATCTGCAAGAAGGCTGTTCGTGCCTTAAAATGCTGTCTTTGATGAACCTTTGGAATATTCAAGGTTTCAGTGTTGCTGCTGCTGTTGTTAATGGAACTGCGTGTGTTTTCAAAGAGATGACATATCTCATTATAAAATCATGACCGTTTGACAAAGAGATTGCAGCATTTTCCTTTTTCTATGTTTAATTATTAATTTTTGTGTGGTCCAAGTCCTTATCAGACTACAGTAGATTTGGAAAAGACAGATATTGACAAGATAAACTTTGTGTCTGGTCATTTGTTTGAGTCTCTTGTCTGCAGGTTATTTTTCCTTGAAGCCTCTAGCTCCTCTTTTCTATTTTTATTCCCAGTGTTATAAGAAAATACCCACACACATACCTTTTGAATAAATCATACTAGTAGACATATTGGTCTAAATACTTCTAGGTGATATCAGAGTATGTCAGAAGATATACCAGTAATGTTCTCTTTTTGTTTTTGTTTGGCACATTCAAGTAAACACAATGTGTGTATTGTAAATATGTATGGAGATACAATTTTAATGCAACTCTGTCCCTGTTTCCCTGTTGTTTCTCCCCTGCTGTGTGCTGTCCTGCAGACTCGGCCTTACCATGTCCTGGTTGTTGGCCATGTGGATTAGCCTTGGCTTCCTGCTACTGTGCCAGGCCACACTCTACCAGACCATCCAGCAGCACCATGTGGCCCGGCCCGGTCGCACTGACATTCTCACCCTGGGTACGTGTACCTCTTTGTTAGATTTCACAGCACAGAGTTACAGCGCGAGATGCTGCTGTCTCGGTGGGGCTGAAATTCTCAGCTTTGGCTGTTTAAAAGCAACAGCAAGAGACTGCTGCAGTATGTCAGAATGATTTGCCACGGTACAGTACTGTAACATGGTGATTCACCGTGCTCGCAGTTATACAGGATGAGCAAAGGGGAAGACTACTAATTGTGCTTCTATTGCATGTTATGTACTTATATGTAGTCATATTATCTAACCCATATATATTTTGTATCGTTTATGGAAGAAATATGTAGACTGTATAAATTATTAGACTCTGGTTCTTTGGTTGAGCTGCACAATTCAGTTTGAATCTGAATATTGAAACCTTGTTAGACAAAGACCATCTTCGAACCCTGGAAGTTATCTCATAGGGAGACGAGGAATTCTTGACTACTGCAACCTGAATCTTGCTGGCAGACAGTTACGAGTAGGACAAGCTGTAGGCAAAAATCCCTATTCCTGTGCTGGTAGCCAAGAGAGCTTTGATCAGTGTGGCTTAGATGGAAATGACAATTATGTTTCCCTTTTTTTGCACTGGAAACGTTAGGCAATTAAGCCCGACTCCTTCTGCACCGTAGGGGCAAAAGGAGAGGTTAGACGCCGAGGCGGATCTAATTCTCTGATTATGGAAAGCTTACCAACATTGCTTATGGTGTATATGGAGTGTTACAGGGAAGGCAAAGGTTTTCTAGAGCAAAGCAAAGGCTTTCGTTAAGCTTCTAACAATGAGTGTGACTCCCATGCTGAACCCTCGTTCAGAATGGGGCTCTCTCCAGAAGCCAAGCGGCTGTTAAACATTGATGCTATCTTCTGCTTGGTTCCCTGTGTGTGTGTGTGTGTGTGTGTGTGTGTGTGTGTGTGTGTGTGCGTGTGTGTGTGTGTTGCATTGCCAAGCAAAGAGAAGCACAGCAAGAGGAAAAACAAATCCAGCATTGAATTCTCCATGCTTGTGTTGAACATTGGTGACTTTAAGCAGCATGTCGGAGAATTGGCTTACTTTTGCTGTGAAACAGCTGACACATGAAAATCCCAGCTATGATAGATAGAAAGTTCTCAAAGTATCCTGGTCCCGTTAATTGGAACAAGCGGGTGAGGGATGAGCGACAGAGAGTTCTGAATGAATTTTTAAAAGCTGGGTTCCAGTTTTTCTGTTTTTTTTTTTTTTTTTCCCTTTATGGCTGGTTGGCAAGTCGAGCTTGGTGCCAAAGATGTACAAGGAAGTGCAAGGCTCAGTAAGTGTCTCTTGAATAATGCAGCGGTCCCAAAGGGGAAGAAGGGAAAAAAATAAGAGTCATCCCTCTCAACCACCACCCCCAGCGTAGATCTAGAAGAGCCATCCAGGCAAAGAATAGATATGGCTGAGAGTTCTCTGGAAGAAGGTTTCTTGTCAGACAGATCAACTCACACACTTACTGCTTTCAACAATGAGGAGGGTCCGGACATGTACGTACAAATGCCACATTTTCTCACTGAGGCCATTATAGTGTAGGATTTTCAGGCATCCTCTGGGGACACCCGAGCTGTGTTCTGGACACATCAAGTCTGAGAGGATGCAGGTTTACACTGTAGCGATAGTGTAAACGAGCCACTCAATTTTGAGTAAAGTCACCTAGAGGTGATCAACGGAGAGATATTTTATAGTACACCAGCATTCACACTGATGCTGGGAATCTGTTACAGTGTTATTTTAACACAAGTACTCTTCAGAAAACTTTTAAATCAAATAAACTGTGATGGATGACAACCATAATTGGTGCTGACAATCATAATCTGAGGATATTTATGATATTTTACTATCCTCGTCAGCCCAGGGATAATGGTCTATCACAACTGGGCGCTCGAAGAGCACACGTCTGTCTGTTTTTTGTTTTTTTCCTGCTGCTCGGCAACTGTACAATTTACTGTATATCATGTTTTTTTAAGAGGATTAAGCTGACATCAATCTTACTCAGCCGTGGCGTTAACCGATCTAACCAGAACTGCTCTCTTAGAATTGAAATGCTATGATGAATATTTGAATTAGAATTGATTTTATAATTTGAGAAGCTCTCTGGTTTCATTGAGGCCAGAACCCTCAGATATAAATAGATATGGCTATGTAGGACGTAACAAAAAAGAGATGTCTTGCCTTGAAAAATCTATTGGCTTTCATGCTTTACTGTTTTCCGTAGTCAAATAATGTTTCGGTGTTTCTAAAAGATGATGATAAGATGTGATAAACTGTCTGCCATACAGAAAATTAAGTTGTAAAATGATTTTCTTAATGGAGCATGAGACATACAACGTTCAAATGTGTTGGTAAACAGATTAATAGAAATAGTGTTTTATCTTAGATACGCACACCCATCCCTTTGCTGATTTTATTGATTCATTATCTTTAAAATTGCTTGATGACAAGATAGGTGTAGCTGCTTTCCCGTACCTTCCAGTGTGGCATGCTTTGCTACTGTATTGTCCTCTGGCCAAGTCCTGAAGTGAAATAAGGGGTTGGTATTTTGTAAGAAACCATGTCTTGAAATACATTTTTGTAGATCTTGGCATGTGGCCCAGCTGACTGTTTGACAGACTGTGTGGTACCAAAACTCACAAACCATCCCACATAGACAAAGACACACTGACAAGGGATTGTATGGTTATCTGAATAGGGGAAGTGAAGGTCACGTTGAGCTAGGTGCAGATGTAATCCTCCAGCCTGTTTAAGTATCTAACAGTGTTGAAGAAATGAGCTTATTTGCCTTCTGCAACAGTGAGCTGAGAAAAAAAAGTAACTGCTGAGATAAAGTTTTAAGATTGTATTTATTTTATTTTTTTCCGAACGTTTCCGTGACAAATCGGCATAGTCACCGCTGAAGCGGAGATTGAGTAACGAGTTGCCTGACTGCTTCCTCACCTGCTCAGGAAGCAGCGCTGCTCTCTTTCCCATGAGCCTCTGCTTCACACAGCCTCCCCTGCGTCCTGCTAGTGTGGTTGAAGATTGATGGCGGCCTGATTCTGGGTAGCCAATTCTGGTCTCTCAAGAAATAATCCACTACATTGACAGATGAGCTGAATGTGACATGACACACACAAGCCTGGCTCTGCACTCTCTCCGCCTGCCAACGCAGCGAGCAGAAGTGCTCACTGCCAAGACTGCTTCTGCACAAACCAGGCCACTCTTGACAGCATGTAGTATTGGACTCCATCACAAGTCAGTAAAAGTGTAACCAATTTACATTGTCGGTGCATTGCTGGCAGAAGTTACTGTAGATTTGGTGTCTTCTAAAATTAAAATGAAAGTGCTCCATAATGTGTTGTCTACTCAGTGTACTGCAGGATTATCATAAAGTTACGCTTAGCAGGTACTGTTTTTATTTACACTTGTTCAGTTGAAGTATGCGTACAGAAGCCATGTTCATAATGTATCAATACCCAGAGGGGCAGTCTGAATATAACAACACTTTAGCTGCTGCTTTGTTTTATTAGGACTCTGACAGGGCAGTTTAAGAGAGTCTCAGATCTAATAGAACAACATGATTCCTGTTCCAGGTGAAGCTGTAAAACTGACTCCACTAGCCTGTTAAGCTTTGATAGCAGTCTGTTGCTTAAATGTTGTTTGACTGTTTTTTTTTTTTTTTGTCAGCTGTGATGACAAGACAGTACAGCATATATGTGTACTATTACAGAACTGTGCTTCACATATAATGAAGCCCCCGTATTATGTAAGTTATCTGCTGTTCATTTGAAAGAATATCACACTGAAATGAAATGCGATTCAGTTGTGAGTGGCAGCTATAGGAACACTGATTTAGCATGTACAAGAAAAATGTTACACATGACTGCACAAAATTGGTTATGGTATACAGTAGCTTAAAAGGCTGATAACTAATGCAGTGTTGCTGCTGTTATGTTTTCATCCATTGTTTTGAAATTGCATGTAAAGTCTAATCACAGATGATTGGAAGGCATTTTAATGAGCACATTGTTCAATGTGCCATAAAGCTCCCTCAGTGTAGAAAACTCTTTGAGGTGGAAGAAAACATGTAATTACTTTGATTAGCCAACCCGCATCATATGATCAAACAAGAGAAACAGCGTGATCATAGGCAAAGATGTGTTTGGTAAATTAAGAAATGCATCTGCGGCTTTAAGAACACAACCTGTCAAAACACTGTAATGCTCAACTTTGGCTTTATGTGCGTATTGAAGCTCCAGTTTTTTAACTTTAGATCTAAGGATTGGGGTTTCTGTAGGGAGGAGACTCTGACAAGATACAGGGTGTTGAAATAAACCTTGAACTTGATTTAGGATAGCTGTCTTTTGGTAAATGAGGACACTGTAGAAGTCTAGGAGCCATACATACACAGTATGAATTGATTTTTTTTTTCTTCCCATCGCTGAACGGATGGCTGCTTCAGAAGATTGATGATTTTTCTGGCAGTGTTTGGGAATGTTAAGAAATTAGCTTCACTGGCTCACAAACTGACTGAACACACCGTTTTCAACTTGGAACTAATTTCCATAGTTCTACGACTCCTCATTACAATAGCCCATTGTTTGCGGCGGAAACACTCAAGTGAACACGCACTTTTTTAAAATCTTTAATTTTTTTACACCATCATATTCAAAGTGGTAATGTTGCTGCAATGCTTCTTCTGTGGAGGTGTAAGAGCTTTTATGGCAGATCCAGCCATACTTACCATAGCTTTCCATATAGGTCCTCTGTGCTTTTGTTTTGCTATTTAATCAGCTTTATTTACATCCCCATTAAACTGCGGGGGACTAATTATAGTGAGAATTGAAGGTGAAAGAGAATTCAGTTAAATTACAGTCACTTGAATGGATGATGCCTTAATCATATTTTGGATGAAAAGGAATTGTTTGATCAGACTGGCAGCCTTGGCGCATGTGGAAATACAGCAACATGTATACACGCACACACATAAACACATCAAAGTCATTACTGTCCAAGGTTGTGGAATAGCCTGTGGCTGCAGTAGGCATATTTTCATCTATGCTATTTTGTTTGGCTACTGTAAATATTCTCTTGTGTGTGTATCATGAAAACCCCCCTCTTTAAGAGCTAAATTAAACTATAGGGCAATGAAAATCATAAATTATATATGACTCGAATTTAATAAGAAACATACATTTTTTGAACATGGCATCTACAAATCCTCCCGTTTGCTAACAAAGGAACTGAAATCCTATAATATACCTCCACATGGGATTTTAATTGCTTTGAAAACTGCTGGCTTAGGTAGAAAGCTCATTAACACTATGTGATCTCACTTTCTATCACACAACATGCCCTTCGTGGTGATGAAAGCAACCTTTCTAAAAACTAGGCAATAACTGCCTGATCATTCAGGTGCCGAGAAGCACTCTCTTTGCGCCTGGCCTCTTCCCCCAGCCCTTCATCCTCTTGGCCCCCATCCCTCCCTCCCCCCCTCCATCTCCTCGTCTCTATCGGCCCCTCAGACGATTTGTCATGGATCAGATGAGACAATTTGTCATGGATTAGTGCACTTAAATGTCTGTGTGATAGTGGAAGCAGTCACTGGAAAAGCTTAGGAATCCTATTACACTGCGTTTTATGGCCGGCAAGAGGGGAGGGAGGAGTGGAGCTTGAATTGGCACTTTCTATGGCCTGTGTGCCATTTCTTGACTTTTTCTTCACATTTCCACACATAATCAGATATTCACTTAGAGGTGAGCTCCGCTGATATGTCTAAACTGGGAAAGTAGACCGAAAATTATTTGTTCTTTCTTCATTTCCCACTTGCTGCATATCTTGCCATTTAATCGACCGTTCACCAAGCCCCATTATGCTGCTTTTCCTATGCAGCCTGTCAAGCTTAAGCAGTTTACAATAAAAACAATGCTAGATGTACCACTCAAAATTCTTTATAATTTCTGAGTCCTTGATTTCACACAGAAATAATCAAAAGGTTATTATAAAGGGTATTTTGAGCTGGCTATCTTGGATTTTGTTGGCGGAAATGATGACTGCTTGAATCAGATGTCACTAGCTAGTGTAAGCTAATTCTAAAAAGCTGGATGAAAACCTCTCAAGCTGACTTTTTAAAGTTCACGATGATTGGTTTTAAAATAAGAACCCTTAAATTATTGTTATTGTAATTTTAATACTAGCATTTCAGTTTCCACACAGTTGCTGATCCAGTCCTGAAAAGGTATTTTTCCTCTAATCACACAAACATATTAGCTACTTACCTGGAAATAATGGTAGGTTATACTGTAGGTAGCTAATATAGCTTACGTTATAGCTAGGGTGAACATATTTTCAAACCCCCAAAATGGGACCCTTCTGCACTTGCACTACTCTTATAGTACCATAGGTGTTTTCTTCAGGATGGCAGCGCTTAGGATGCCTATCAAGCACACCTTTCAACACAGCAAACACAGCATATTTATTGCCAGGTACTTTCCTAAACTCTTTAGAAAAGGCAGACTTCGGCATGACAGCTAACCGCATACTGTACTGTCAGAATGAGCCGCAAGCGACGCTTGCCTATGATTCAGGCTAACAACAGCCTTGAAACCGAAACATTGATTAACTGACACTCATAGAGACACATAAGTGTTGAATTCAGACAAATGGTGCATTGTTTGTTTTTATTTTAAGTTGGGTAAAAATGAGTGAGACAGAACATGATCCACATCTATGAAAGCACTGAAAACAAGTATAATATTATAATTAACATTTTAATTGTTGTGAAAACCAGGACAGTTTGGCCGTGAATGTTGGAAACCAGGACGTTTTAGTGTTTTACAGATATTTGTCAGGACTTGGGACACCCAGAAACTGGGACAATCCCGGACAAACCGGGACATTGGGTCGTAATTAGAGCAGACAAACACACTTGGATAAATGCAAAGCTTCACAGGCCTGTCCTGCCTTGTTAAAGTTGCTATGCTGTGATTGGGGGCCGGGTTTAGTTTAGATTCTGAAATGGTCAGTTAGGTTTAGTTGTTTGCCTTCTCAAGATTGTGATGGTACAAACATTCCCCCTACCGTACCTACTAATTTCACCATATTAGTGATACACTTAAAGCCAAATATAAGCAGTCTGAATTTCGACTTGCTATGAACGAGTCATAAAGAAATAATCTATATATCTCACTGTTTCATATTCTGTCTTGGCAAACAGAATCTGATTCACCTGTGGCAATAATGCTTTGTCATTGGCATTTATTTACTCAGCGGCCTTTCTCATCTCAAGCCTTTAACTGTGTGTCCTATGGTGCATTTTCTCCCTCCTCAAGTGAGATTCGAAGGTAGTACATTAGATCCCATTCTCCTCTGATGTCAGGTGGTAAGGTGCTATTCAACACAGGTGGCTCATTCCCCGAGTTATTTACAATAAATGGAAGAACATGAAAACAGACAAACCACAGTGCAAGGTGTGTTCAAACAACCTTTGTAGCAATACCTTGAGAATACTTAGTAGTAGTCTATTTTCAGCTGTCTATTTCAAATAGTCCTCTATGCACTATTTTTCTGTCAGGTGTTGTCATTCCAGCCCCTTGCAGCACATCCATTTTATTTATACTAAACAGAGTAAAAGAAAGTAACTGTATCATAGACTATTGCCATCTTTATTCATACAGTATCTTACGCAGCTTCTGTTTCACCTTTAGCCCCCTCAAACCATTTAGTAGCATCTCAGTGAAATTAAATGGCTTGCTTATGTTAATGGAGCAAAGAGACACACTGCCAGGTAATTGTGATGCAGCAGAGCTACTTGGTGGCATCATTTAGAACCACTGCGGGGGACAAATGTTACTCATTGAGTGTTTTGCTTGCAGAGGATTTACTTTGCCCCAGCAACCAATGGCAGTCAAATTACATTGTCTTAACCATACTACTAATTTACTTTCAAAATCGTTTCACTTCCTTGCACTTTTATTTGTTGTTGTTGTTGTTGTAGTCAAGTTTGTTGAACTGACTTCAGTGAGATGTATAAAATTGGTTGTTTTGGGCGTTTATTTTTATTCACAGTTCAGGTAATGTGAACAGACAGCCAGGACAATCTAAAGAAAACAAAGCTCTGAAATAACCAGATGTACGGCAAAGATTGTTTTAGCTATGCTTTTACCTTCTATCCGACAGATAGAATCATTGTTTCAGCTTTTGCATCTGAATTGATCTCAAATGTTGCTCATTGTCATTTTAGCCTCTGAAATATTAATAGATAAAAATCTACTTCAAAGCAGCTATTCTAATTTTTTTTGTAGTAACAATGGATCACATGACTACGTTTCTGTTAAAAGGCTGACTCGTAGTGACAAACACACAGACAGTTATTACCCGACTCTGCAGTTTCCCTCAGCTCTCAGCTTCGCTATTTTTAGCAAAGTTTTCGTTTTGTAGCCCACAACTTTACTTTTTGGTTCATTGGCCACAATAGGCAGGTGTTTTCAGCAAAAAAGCTCTAATGAACCCTCCTGCACCGCAGAGTAACAAAGTTAGCTACTAGCTGGTGAACATACTGTTGGGAGTTGTTGGGAGACCAAAAATAGAGCTAAAAGGAGAGTGAATATTCGACTTACATGCGGGTAAAAATACAAATTTTTCTCCTCATCTACTGGATGTAAAGGAAACTGCAAACACGTTCGCCATATCAACTCAAAGGTTACAATATGGCAGCATTGTTTTCACAGCTTGTTTCTACTGCCCCCAAGTGTCCAAAAAAAATCACACATTATCTCCAGTCATGTGACGCACACACACCTCACTCGTACATACTAGAGCTGCCCACCAAAAGTTGATGTAGTTTTTTAGATGCATCATTGTACACAGAGCAATGTAGGAGCAACAGCATGGCAGGCTGTAAACTTCACAACTTCAAAATGACCACAAACCACAAAACTGTGATGGAAGCAGAGAAGGGCAAATCTGTTGTCTTTTAGCTGCTCGGAAGTGCTCTTCTCCAGTAATGACTGTCAGTAAAGTCGGCTAAACCGATTTTGAATCAGACTGTGGCACAACCTCTTGGCTGACAGTGTGCGTGGTGCGCTGGGATTTTAACTGAACTATGAGCACACTTCTAATTTCTCTGACTATGTGGAAATGATGATCCCACAGCTTGTGGGATGTGACTTACAGGTGAAACATGAGGCTCATGTTGGCTGATGCAGGAGTTTAATGTGGCGCTGAACTGAAAAAAAGGAACACATAGTTGAATCTTCATGTTGAACAGCCAAATACAATAGGACTGACAAAATTGTGATTCAGGTACAGTCCTTCTATATACACTCACAAAATGTGTGAAAACCACTTAATCTTTGCACCATCTGTGTTTCGGAATTGTTTTCACACTCCTAATAACATGAACTCTGAGATGCACAAATTCAATTTGTTGCCAAGGTGACTTGCTTTCTTAGTTGGTCCTATTGAATCATTCATTCAAGCCCTGACGGGAAAAAAATGGATTATGGGGTTTGAAATTAGGGAAACAGAAATCCTCTTGCTTGAATATGTCCCAACTTGTCAAATGAATGATTGAAAGTCTGTCTAAATTTTCCACCCGGGATGCTCTGTCAGCATTAGCTGAGGTCTATTTGTCTTGTCTGATGTGTCTGGATGAATCTGTGCGGCTCCTGTGCCGAGGCAGCACTGCATTGTCTTATCACAGCTTTATCTGACAGCAGACGCTCTAATAATGGAACTTAGGTTGAGATGTCACGGTTAACTGTTCATCACTGCAATATAGAATACGACACATTAGATGGACACAGCCAAATACCTGAATAAGTAGACAGGATTTCATGTTGTGTTTTTTACATTATTGTGTATCTTGTATTAAATGTGCCAGTCACTTGTACTGTACCCAGCGAGAATGGTGATGGACTGTTGAAAATTTAGGAGGACAATTAGTATCCCCTGGCCCTGCAATGTATCTTCATTTGCCACAGTATCTCCAGCACATGTCAGGTTCACTGAACATGGCTCAATGCCCTCATACCTTTCCGCTCGGAGAGCGAGAGTGAAAGAATGAAAGATGAGGTGGCACCTGCATGTGTCTGTCTGTAGCCTAATGACCCAGAGGAGCTTTCTCTCTCACACACACTGTCTCTCTCCTCACTTTTATGCTCTTTATCTTTGTCGTTGTCCAGACACCTCGTCTGCCTATTAGCTGCGCAGCTCATCTGCCTCGGGTCTTATCCTGGTCTTATTCCTTTTACTTTTACTCGCAAACTCCTCTATATGTCAGTTTCCTCTGTGGACTTGCCAAAAAAAGACACATTTAACTTCAATTATCTTGGGAAACTGAGCAAAGTTGGCAGTGTGTATTTGCAAAGAAATATTATCAAAACCTCAGGCAGCAAGGCAGGCTATGTAGGATTTTCTCTTCCTCATCTCACGTCCCAGAGGGTTAAGTGGTATGAGCTATTGAGCTTTTCCAACAAAAAGACCTTTTGACCTGCTTTCTGTAAGTTTTGTGAGTTGAGTTTAAATGAGGATTAATGCCTGCTCTAAAGAACTTGTTCAACCTTTTCCCTGAAGGCATCAACGAAAGTATGAGGATGGCATACATGTGTACAAAATAAGAGTGCAATTGGAACTGAGCTGATAGAACCGAATACCTTTCACGTGCCGCCTTTCATCATAACATCTTTTGCTCGTCCTTGTGGATTTCAGCCTTCTTCGAGGCATAAACTGTAAAGCACACATGCATGCTTAATAAAGAGTGCTGGAACTGTACGGATGTATAACTGGATCCCTCACCTCGTCTTTTATCACAATATTTTTTTCTCTGTCCTTGTGGAGTTGAATCTGCATCAAGGCCTGTGAGCTTAGGCTCCTTCGTGAAAGACAAACAAAAACATCAGTTTTTATAATGTTGCTGCTGAGCTTTTATGTTTGTAGAACATTCAGGCTAAGTCTGGGCGCAAAATTATTTCATCTCTCGCATCCACAAAGGGAAGTCATGGGGAACTGCAATAGCATGTCTGTGGTAGATTTCATTTTACAACACAGGGTTGTAAAACAAGATTAAATTGTAGTTCCTTTTATGCTACTAACAAAAAAAAGGCTATATACAAAAATATATACAATAGATGGGTGAATAAATGATGTCATAGAAATGAAACTATTTTACATGGTGGAGTGCTGAGGCCTGATTTTGCTGTGGTATTTTGGACAGTATGCATGAAGTACACCACAGCAAAATCAATGCTGTGGACATTCATGTTTAATCGCAAGATCCTGTTTAATATTTCACCTATTGCATGCTGTACAAAGAATTTCCTTAGACAAGATAAATGCTGTTTTATTTATCTTTTCTCACAAGCAATTTTGTATTTTTTGTCCCCCATTGACAGCCTCCGTTCCTGTAAATGTGTGACTTGGTGTAAGCGTGTAATGAAAAGTCTACTCAGAGCTGAGCCAATGTGCTCTGCTCTCGTCGGGATCAAGGGCTTTAGTTTCGCTCTCAGCAGATGCAAAGAAGCACGGTAACAGTGTGATGTTTCGCTGAAGAGAGGAGAAGTACCCCTGGCTCACATACTGTATATTAGCTTTTAGTATTACATTCCAGCTCTTCCCCTGTTTTGCTGAGTGCAAGCCTTGCGTAGAGCTGCGCTCACATCTCAACACGACTCCCCCTCTTCTCCTAGGTGCAATCAAAGTGTAAGTCTTTGATTTAACCATGAATCAAATACTGAAATGTTTTGTGATACATTCTGTGGAGTGAGCAGCACCTCTGTCTAGCTTAGATGCTACACTTATTCTCTTTTTTACATAATGCATGTCAGGCAGAGAGCTGGCAGAAAGAGAAGAAGCTGGCTCTGTCTCAGCACTTGTATAAGTCACTGTCACCACTATTCATTCAGTAGCTTAGTCACTTATGTCATACTTCCACACCTTTTTATCTTCTGATCGTCTGATTGCAGGATTGATGATAATAATTAACTAAACATGACGGGGCATCACCTTAACATTAAACGTGGCTTTAGCAGGAGTTGCTGCTTCTGAGTTTGTTGAGATATAGAGGAGCCGTGTGCCTCTTGTCAGGGCAGTCACACCAGACCGGGTCTCTGTGCAGCAGCATGTTGCTGGAGTGATTACAGTTTTGGATGATTCACATGAGAGGACAGGCAGGCAGACAGCATCGCAATGTTTTTTTTTCTTTTTTCTTCAGCAAATGAGAAATGTCACCCATAGCTGCAGCTGGGGCTGGCCTGAGGGGGTAAATATTTAAAGAGCTACAACTATTTGTTCCACTGGTGTAATGTAGTTGGCAATAAACACCGGAGGGTGGAGGAAAACACGCTAACATGGGTTAGTGATCAAGGAATACATTTACATTTATTCATTTAGCTGACGGCTTTTATCCAAAGCGACTTACAATTGCTATATATGTCAGAGATCGCACGCCTCTGGAGCAACTAGGGGTTAAGTATGTTGATTACAGTGGATTCGAACCCGGGTCTATTGCACCAAAGGCATGTGTCTTATCCACTACGTATGTTTCTGACTGGTTGCTCTTTGCTTTGACATTGTGACATCCACCTTACCAAAATGTATAGAGCGTGTGTGTTGTGTATGTGCATGGAGCTGTTTGTTCAACATAGCATTGTGTCGAGGGTTGAGATGTGCAAAGAAGTATCATTTCCAGTCAAGCACCCGCTGAGGTGCAATAGTGTTGTCACATTTTCAACCTTGAACCTTCTGTGAGATTGTACCTTAGTCTTTTGATAAATTGGTGTTACATGTGTGTCATACAGCTGCAGGCCACAGCATCAGACATCGTTTCTTTTGTTGATTTTTCTTACAGTAGAATACCAGTGTCATTTACAGGAACATCCTATTTACTGCTGTTTGTCTATAGTTTATATTACCTAAAACATTTTACAGTGCATGCCACATGGCTCTTATCAAATGCGGTGTCATTATTTTTATTTACTTAAGTTGCTTTTACAGGACAAACTTTACAATGTCAAATCAGCTTTGAAATTAACTGCTGTTCTGGCTCAAAAAGACGCATCAAATAAAGATAAAGGGGTATGGGAATAAAGTTTATGGCAGCATGTTTGAGAAGGGTTATTGCTTGTGGAGACCATGTCCCCCTGTGAGAGACTGAAAGCACAGTGTAACACAATCACCAAAGATGTCAACAGTCAGTGAGGGGCTGCGGTGGGCAACCATAGGGGCTGCGGTGGGCTCGGATCGGATCTCCTGTTTCATCTTATTTATTTTTTCTTATTTGACTTGTCTTTATTAATCAGATTAATGCAGTTAGGGAGTTTTTACTCAAAATAAATAAAAGTGGTAACTTGGTTCTAATCAAATTTTAGGTAATTGGGCTCAGGTCTGGTTAAAACTAGATGGATATTGGTTTTGGCTTTGATCAAAACTCTACCTGAAATACTGTCTGGTAAAATTAGGTCTGTATATGCCTACACTTACATGAAATCACATTACCAAGAAAACAACCATCAGTGCAAACACCAACGGGAATAATGTAGAAGTTAAAGGTTGAGTGTGTAAGATTTAGTGGCATCTAGCGGGGAGGGTTGTGAATTGCAACCATCTGTCTGCCGCCATCCCTTCAAAGTGCATAGGACAGCTACGGTGGCTGACACAGCACAAAAGGTGTCTATTCTGAGACAGCAGAGAGTAGCCAATCAAGAAATGAGGTTTCTTTTGGTATATTTATTAAGAAATTATATTTAGTTAATTATTCAGTAAAACCCCCGCGGATAAGCGGATGAAGATGGATGGATGGATATTCAGTAAAACCCTATGTTACTGCGACTTGGCCACTGACAGATAACATGGAAAGCCAAGAGTGTGAAACACTTTCACTGTTTCTGCATCACAGTCCATTATAAACCACACATTAAATAAAGTTTATACAAAAATTGACAAGGGAAACACATTAATTCTCTCTGTGATTATGGACCCTTGCCAAAACTGCCCGACAACAATAATATCTGGCCCGCTGCCAGATTATGGTGCTTTGATAGCGGCAAAAAATGTAAATAAATAAATACTTTGATAGAGGTGCTGAAATAGATCTCAGTCGTGACAACTACATTTACTCACATAATCACTTCCTCTTTAGTGGTTTTGCCTACAAAATAAACGCGCGAGAACCTTGTTTACTGTAATGCTGTATTTGGAGTTGAACTGAGCTTTTACTTTGAAAAATTCTGAACGACATTAAAAGAGTCTGTAGCCTGCTTGACACACCTCTGAAAGAGCCATCAGAAAACGTGATTCCCCTAAATGTCCCCTGCCTGGAGATACTGGGGAAATTAAAAAGCGTCTGTAGGTTGATGGATGTGGATCAAACACCGAAACAAAAACAGTGCAGCACATGTCGTGATCTGAGAAACATTCGCTGCAGAATCCATTTGTTGAAGAGAGGAAAAAAAAAAGTTGTTCCAAGGTGAGATTGAACACACAACCCTTGGGTTGCAAGCCCTGCACCTTACTAACTGAGCTAACTAAGTTATATATTGATGTAAGTTAATATTATGACTTATATTCTCACCCACCCATGGTTGAAAATATTGCTCCAATGCAAAACTTATTTGCAGACCCCTGCAGTATATTATTACTAGTTCTTCCTCTAATGTACGTATTCAACATAGTGATGAGTGTCTGCGCTACCTGAATTCTACCAGAAGTAGAACAAGAAGAACGTAGTGACGAAACGCACTCTGTAGCACTGTTAGTCTGTTTTCAGCTACTGTAGAAACATGACGATGCAACGTGGCAACGTCCATGGAATGGGGGACCCGCGGTTATGGAGATATAAATGGCACATTCTAAGGTAATAAAAACATAATGATTTATTATGTAAGGTCTTTACACACTACTGAAAACATAGTTATGGATCTTATATTGCATTTCTGTCGATAGATCCTCAGAAATATTAAAAACTGGACCTTTAATGCCAAACCAATGCTGAAACCATTAGCCGATCGATTGACAGACAATGTACCAGCAACTATTTTGATAATCGATTAATCGTTTAAAAGATCTTTCAAGAAAAAAAATACCTTTCTTTGTCATATACGATTGTAAACTGAATAATTTTGGGTTTTGGACTGCAGGTTGCATAAATCAAGAAATCTGAAGACGTCACCCTGGGCTCTGTAAAATGAATAAGATAATATTGTTCACTTTTTAAATAAATAAAATAACTGCAGACCATCTGATAATGAAAATAAGCATTAGCACTAATTGGCGTTACTACTGTATATTTTAAAACTGTTTAAACATTTAAGTTTCAACTGAACTGCATGCTCTTTGCGTCACTGCTTGAGCTTTTTCTAAGTGTCCAGAATCTCCAAGCATATGACACACTAACCTATTGAGAAAGACATTTGAGTGTATCGATGTCCCTAAATTGTGGGACCCATCCTCTCCGTATCAAACAGTCAACAGTTTGTGTGAGAAATCGTTCGCCACCTGCCGGAATAGGATGAAGACACTTAATTAACTTGAGTACCACTTCAGCGCCAGATCAATGAGGGGAGACTTTTTGGAGCCCGAGAAAGTGACGTACAGTTGTGCCTAACAGATGTTATCCAACATCAGCGCTGGAGATGATGTGATGTCTTTCTCACTCACATGTGTGTAGTGTTCTAATGTTAGTAGTATTGGTGATATTGGATGGTGAATATGAGTCCTCTCATAAGGTCTCACAGGCTCTCGTGAACACGCCATCTCATCCTGACGGGAATTAGATGAGGGGCAGGTACAGATCTCGTAAGTCCCCTCTAGGAGTCATGGCTCTCTCTGCAAGGGCACTCATAATAGATGTCTTACAGCAGCAATTAAACAGCCTCATATTCCTTTTCACGAGGAAGAGGGATTATGTCAGTCTTAAAGGAGGCTCCCGTACTGTACACGTGAAGGATTCAAAACAACACCAGAGGCATCAATTGTTGGTTTAACATCAGTAATAGTGTAAAATATTTAAGAACCACAAGGTAATGACTTGCTAATCTTGCCAATCACTTATTGTTAGCTAGGCACAATGCTCGTGCCCATGCTTTGTGGCTGAATACAAGAGTGAAGACAATTAGATTCATGTTTTCTGTGGAAGTGTGGATCCTGTTCAAGCCTTGTTGGCAGTTGGGGGAGGCAGCAATGTGTTTGAACTGTGAGGAAAATTTGGCCGATCAATCTCCCATTACCTGTCCAACAACTAGATGACCATCAATCATCGTTTACCAGTTACATCTTATTCCCAGCTAGATGCTAGTTGCCATCTCGTAACATTTTCCTCCAGACATTTGCATGTCTGGCTGGATTCACCTGTTTGTGTGTACTTTGGAGAAAGAGGGGGAAAAGAGAATGAGCTTATGTGTATGCAAAAGAACTAGATAGGATGTGTCTGTCTGAGCCAGCCAACCAGCTTGCTGCGTTGCAGTTGCTGAAGCCTGGCCAGAAAGAAGGCATCCATTTGATCAGGGAGATGCTGTAATGGTAGGCCAGGAGCGGCTAAGAGTTGTTATTGTGTCTTCAGTATGTAGTATATAGGACACACTTCCAGTCTGCCATGCACTGAAAACTTTAACCTTTTTAAAAGCTTACCTTCGTTTCCCCTACTGCTTCATTGATGTCTCAAATCGTTATCAGGACTGTCTCAAAGCTCACACTGTGCTTATTCATCTGTGTTTGCATGTGGATATGCCTGTGAGTCTGTCCACACTTCAAAGGTAATTCTAGTGTTATTCAGTCTTTAAACTATTATCCACAAGACCTGAATTTAAATGAAATTATTTAAAATGGCATTTGTATATGTAGCCACAACTTGATGTATGTAAATTGTGGCTCTATGACATAATCTATATTTTCCAATAAAACTAAAAGTCTACAGCCACGCTAATGGAATGCAGCAAAGTCAGAGGATCATTAAGGTCAGTAGGTTTCATTCATTGCCTTACTTTTCAATCGGGTGATCATCATAAGGAACATGATCAATGGGAAATATCTCACGTTTGCAATTTCTAGAGTAGCACCAGATGTTATTGAGCATGCTTGTAGAGGAACTATGTGCATTGCTCATTGTAATAAAGAAATATCTCACCCAGATTCAACAGTAGGCCTATGGTTATTTTATGCATTCCTAATGGTACTTGGATGATAATGGCGTTGTATGGCAATACATTTTACTAAGTGTATTTCACAGTTTGTTTTTGTCTGAATTTGTTGACAATAAAAAGAAAAAATAACAGAAACCTTATTCATTAAATGTCCCACCCACTTCAAGGATTGATAAAAACAGATTTTTAAAAAACAATTTATTTCTCTTGAAAAGTGAGATATCAGTTATGATGTTGTGTGGTAACGTCCCCTAAACAACATTGTTTTCATTATTTTCCAGATCGTGTCCAGCTGCTTTAAAAGGTGTTGGATTTTAATGGGAATAGCTTCAGTCCAACACAGAACTTATGCTATGAACACAGAGTGTTAATTTCCCTTGTACACACGTTTGATAGTTGATAAAAGGCGACATCTTAAGTGCAGTGTGTTTAATTTTACTACGGGCCGTGTGATTGTCTCCCATTCTTTTTCTACGGGGTACTTGTCACAGGCGGAGACATTTTCAGGATCGCATTCGGCCCTTATCTCGTCACACTTTCAAATCCATTTTTAAAAGGTTAGACATTAATGGAAAGAATCCCCTCCTTCCTCCTCCTCCTCTCCCTCCCACTTCTCAGATATGAGATTACACATTTCACCATGAGCAACAGACAGAAACTAATCCGCGGCCCATGTGAGATATTAGGCCTATGCTCGCCGTGTGGCTGACAGCTCTGCAGGGCCAAGTTTTGATATTGGGCATTTAACAGTCCACTGTAAAAATCCAGCTTCAGTTAGGCACGAAACCACACACTGATGCACACACACACACGCACACTCCCACACACTTGCATTTTTTGCACCACACGTGTTTAAATGAAGACAGAAAAACACATGCTTGAACTTTCATACACACAGACCCAAAAGCAGATGTTTCATCATGGTTTTGATGGAACACTATGTAGCGTGATTTCGAGTATAGCAAATGTTATATAGCAAGATTAGCACTGGGCCTATCAGAGTAAGTGTGATAAGTATCCCATTAAGTGCCCTATGGCTTCCACTTTCTCTCTGAATCAGTGGATCCTAAGTGGAGAAATTAATATTTAATGCCTCTGGTAGAGTGCTACAGACACTTCCTGGGTGATTGCATCAAGCTTGCAGGTTTGATGGTATCAATCCAACCTTTCGCATTTCACAGTGCGGTCCTATTGTAGAATGACAAATAATAAAACCTTGATTTGGCTCATCTAAAACTTACATTTATTTCTGATTCTGAACTTACTGCTTCCCCTCTTTTACATTTATCACATTTTTTAGTGCGCGCACACATGACTGCATATATTTACCTACAGTACAGTGGATAAATTATACACTCTTGCATGTCTCACATTCGTCATTTATGTGAGAGGCACTTTGGAAAGCAGGTACACTTGAAATTGAATGGTTGTGCCTTGGTGGTTGAGGGATTAGCTACTTAGTCCTGAAACAAAGATTTAAGTGCCTGCTTTCAATAGCCCCACAATCAGAGCAATATTCAGATAGTTTGAGTTGTAATGACTAAAACAAGGGTCAAGCTGATAGGAAATGTTTCAATGAACCAGAGTAGAAATATTTATGAAAACGGTTAAAAACAGGAATTCATTCTAGCTGTTTGTAATTAATACTTATTCATCAGACTGTGTAGAAAAACGCATGAACTGTTTTTCCTTTGGCTTACAACACCACTAATGGCAGCAGTATCAAACACACCCTCAGTATTTGATTATGTGTAACTACTGTTCACTCTGTTTAAATGAGAGACAAGCTGGACTGCAGTTTTAAGAGCCAGGGGGGAATTTACTCAGCATTCATCATGCATGTCCAATTCATTAGCATCTAGCGCTTTATAAGGGTATCATAAATTTCAGATCTGAATTTTAACATCAAGAACTTAGCCTTATTAATAAATTACCACCACACGATTTGGATTAGTGCAGGGTGTTAAAACATAGCACGTCTTAACGTTGGCTCAGGACATGAGCAATAGCACGACACTATGTGTGGATGTGTGATTTTTGTGGTAAACCACCCAGCAGGGTATGACGATAATTATTTAGTTATTTATAATTGTTCAGCCATGTTTTTTCTTTAATATGGAGGACTGTTGACGTGACTCAAGCCTCAATATGACAATTAAGAATGCACATATTATCTTCCCTCAATATTTTCCACATATCACTTGGTATACTAAAACTTACTACTTACTAATACTGATATATCAAAAGCAGCAACGTACCAAGCTCTTCCTCGTTCCTCAACTTAGAATAAAAGCTGTTCACTAGATGTACAAGATCATAGTACCAACACAACACAAGTTTTGTCGTCTGTGGACATGTTTCCTTGAGACCCCGTCATTCAGTACCACATTGATGAGATTAAAGTGCCTTTTGCCTCTTTAAAGAACAGCACGCTCCCTGTGTACAGCATAGAATAGATGCCAGTTGATCGACAGCCAATTTTCTATTGCGCTTCTGTTGTGAATACAGCCGTGAGCTCTGCACCACGTTAATGAGTTATTGTATGTGTGTTTGAGACAAGCGGCAACACCGAGCCAAACACAATTCGCAGCGTTGCAAAAGCGTGTGGGGAGTAGGGGCTGTCAGCTTGTGTGCTTAGACCCACACCAGTCCGCTGGTCTAAATCCAATTCATCAGCCTTTAATGGACTGCACAAATTGTCTCTCTAGGATCTTAACTCGAGGAGTGGATGGACTAACCAGGAATCAAGTGACAGCATATGGCGCATAGTGTTGAGTACAGCATAATAAGGCAAGGGCTGCAGAATTTGTCACTAACATGTAAAAAAGTTTTTGAATCCATCATTCTACATAAAATGTGTGATTCTTCTTCAGAAAGAAGGGAGTTGCAGGCAGCCCAGAAGAATTATTGGTTTATAAATCAAACATTCACTCTGAAGAAAGTCTTTACTTCAAACTGAACAATGCTAAACCTAACAAAATCAATTAGTGTCAATTAGTTTCCCAAATTGACATTTTTCTGAAGGTCTCAACAAAAGTGTGTCTTCGCTGTGCTGCACATTTGAACTCGTGCAATCGTCACACTTTGCACTGCAATCCCAGTTTGGACGAGCTGAACGACTATGTGTGGTTGTGTGCCTGAATGTCACTGCACACATATCTAGTGTACATGCACCTGCAACTAAAATTACAAGTGACATGTTTCGATAGCAATGGGCGCCTTCATAGAGTAATGTTCAGCAGCCGGTGGATTCAGCTGTGCGTAGTGTGGTGGAGATGTGAGAGCTATCCTTTCTGCTAAAAATCCATTTGCTCTCTCCATTTTCCTGCAGTTAAACATGACCATACAGCTCACAGGGCTCAGCAGCAGCAACAACAACACCACTAGCAAATTGTCAGTCATTTACTCAGGGTCACCAACACTTATGGTCACTCTGTTCAACTCCATCAGACCTTTGATCCCATTTGTGAATGGTGTTGTGTATGTACGCATGTGTGTATGAGCATAATACACACCATTAAATAAGTTGCATTTCTGAGAAAGAGTCCAGAATTCTCCTGAAAAAAGCATTTTAAACAGGAACATTCACTGTAGAAATGTTGTTTAATAAACACACCTTTAACTCTTTCTCCCCCACAATGTTTCTTTGTTGTTTCTCAGCATGGTTTGTCTGCACTCTCTCCAGCTGTCAAATTACCACCTCTCTGACTTGTTTCACTTCAGCTGATTATTCAATACAATTTTGGAAGAAGAGTAACACAGGTGGTATCTCACTGTCTCTCTTTTACTTCCCCCTTTGTGTTTTATAAGGAAAGGAGAGTGGGAGAGAATATGAACCCATCTGCACCAAAATGACTCATCAGTCCCTTTCCAAGGTTGATAACATCTCTAACAATCTGGGAGCGCAAACAGTACCCCAGCCACTACTGCTTCAACATCAGCTGTTGTCAGACAACATGCAGCAAAATGCAGGTTGGACCACCTGTCAACACATAAGCTCAGCATGGAAGCTTTTTTTTCTGGAGAAAACGTGTATTGGAAAATGTGAAGCCGAACTCCGGGATAATCTATTGTTTTGACCCTGTCATTAGGCCTAAAAATTATTTTGTATTGTTCTGAACTTGTTCCAGCTCCTGTGTTATGAGAATCAGTCTAGGATCAGTGAGTTTTTCTCTTAAAGCGATGGAGCTTTTCCTTCTATCCTGTCTTTGAATGAGGGACTGCTCACCTCTCCTCTTCACTGCACTCTTGCATGCGGCTCTCCTGACCTTACTTCACGCCCCGCTTGGCAGGAAGACTGAAAGACTTCTCTCCATCCATCGCTACTCTCTCTCCCCACTCTCACACCTTCGCTTTCCCCAGTGCTGACATAACTGAGGGGATCGACTCTTAATGATTTTTTAATATCTCCCACATCTTGGGACCCTGTGGCTGAGGTGAGGAGTGTTCTGTGTGATCAGTGTTTTTCAGACTCTACATCTTGTTTTAATCAGAATATCATCTCACCACTCGGGCCTTCTGAGACAGATGTGCCCTTTTTCATATCACATTTAGTCTTGCACTTTTCCTCCACCTCTTCCTTTCGCTGAAGTGTGAGCATGTTATTTAAGATTACCCTGTGAGGGGACTCCCCAGGGCAAAGTCAGAGAAAGCTTTGACTCAGAGGTCAGTTTTTCAATGTGCAATGCACATTGATGGAGTTGAGCTAATACTTTCATCGCCAAATCACTTTTGTTTATTTTAACCCTGTGGATTTATTTGTCATTCTATTATCCATCCTAAAAGAGACTTTGACACATGTGAACAAAAGCATATGGCTTAGGATCCTAAAAGAAAAAGACACAAGTGTGATATTTTAGTTTATGTTCACACTATGCTGCTATAACACCTCTCTTAGATGTGCAAGGCTGTTAAATTAGCTCTGTGCCAACCATTCAGAGGCGCAGGAAACAAACTAACTTTGTTCCAAGTTAGATTATGAGGCATCATGTTGCAGTGGCAGCTCAAGCTAGAACTTCTTTGTGGATGTTTGTTTTTCCCCTTTTCCCGTAATAGTAGCTAAGATTTCAGCTTTTTGTGGATTCCCTTTGAGGTAAACATTGTCATCTCAGGGATCAGAGTGGCAAATTGCGTACAGTATAGTCTATCAGGAGCTTTTTACCTCTCTGGGTCTCTTAGCGCTTTGGTGTGGGTTGGATCAAAAGCTCTCATCAGATCAGAAGGATGCCAGAGCGGGCCTGAACCTTCATTGCAAAGGTCATGGTTCACTCCATTATTCATCAGGTTCACATGCTAAAGTCAGGGGAGTGTTAAGAAAGAAAAGCAAAGAAGAGAGATCGAGAGATTGATTAGAGAGGCGTCCCTCTTTCTATATCTGTCCTCCCACAGAGACCCCTGCCAAAATTTCTTGTTCGTTATTGCAAAGCCCCAGCTCTCCTATGGGTAAGGAACAAAGGGTGGAGGCAAAACGAATGAGGGAGCTGCAGAAAGAGAGAGGCAGGCTTATAAGACCTTAAAAGACCCCATCTCCTGATTTAGCCATCTCTCCTGTCTCCCGCCACTACCAGCTCTTTGAGATAGGAGACCAAAACAGAAGGATGCCCTTAACTCCTCAAATATGACACCCACAATGCCACCTTGATGTCCACAGCTCTAAGCACCACTTTTTTCCAAGACCCTCAACCACTGGCCAAGATGAGTGGAGTTGCCAAGAACAGAGAGAATATTAATTTGGTAGGCTCTCCTGAAATGCCCGAGCCTTTCCCCAGCAGCAGCTCGGCACCCAACAATCATTGTGTCATCTCACCCCTTTCAGTACTTGCTATTCTCTGTAAAGGATAGAAAACAGCTGAAAACACAAAGCAAAAAAAACACATTCACACTTACCCTGTGAAATCTAAATACATCTGGGGCCCTTGTTGTACATTCACAGCACAGCTATTGTATTCCCCGCTGAGCATATATGCTGTAGCTGTTCCGGGTTGGTTATTTATTTTTTTTATTATTTTTTTTATGCGATGGCAGGGGCTTAGCGTTGGCCGTCAGCAAAGCTCTTTCTGAACAGTGATCCGGGCTATCCAGCCTCTCTAGAAATCCTGACGTCCTCACTACCCAGGGGAATGTTTCAGGAAAGGAGCATGAGAGGTGAGATCTATAACTGAACACATATCACTTTCTTCTCCCCATCCGCCCCCGCAATCTCTCCTATCCTGTTATATATACACACACACACGCACGCTCACGCGCACGCGCGCGCGCGCGCACACACACACTCCACCTCCGCAGAACAATGAGAGAATTCTGTGGTCCCCAGTTGTGCAAAAAAAAAAGCTCACTCCTCCACTCAACTTTTTATTTTTTTTTTTAATAGCAGCATACAGTATCAGCAGAATTACTGCGGCTCGGCTTTGACGCTGCAGCAGCCTTGCTAGAGTGTGTCAAGCCCAGAGGGGTTTATGGCTTTGATCTAACGCACAATACCCAGTGTGTGAGGGGGGGAAAGTGTGCATACGCGCACACACACCCGTACGCAAATGAGCGCACGCCTCACCCGCGAATGCTCCTACAAACACATACACCTCCATAGTCACACACAAGTGAGCGCTCACATCCCCTTTGATATAGTTCCAGGCTTTTAGTGGGCGATTAGGAGAGGCGACCCAGCTAAGGTCTAGAGTGATAGGAGGAAGCAGGAGCCTGCTGCTCTTTAGTTAGAGGAAAGCAATACTCTGTCTGTAGATAGAGGAGTAATTATGCTCAAGGGTGGAGGGGAGAGAAGAGTGAGCATCTTGGAGTAGAAGCCAATGAGGGAAGGAGGCTTAGGGTGAGGGTGACGAAGCCTGCGCTGGGGGGTAGATTACCGATTCCCCACTGTGTCACCCCCACAGACAGCAATTAAAATTCCTCCAGAGGGATTTTAGCGTGTGTTTATTGTATATGTGTGTGTGTGCGGGGCTAAGCATATGTGTATTTACCTTATGGTGCAGGGTGCGGTTGTGCATGAATTTATCCAGTGCTGCATAAATGCCATCGAGGCTGGCATTGCGGTGCATGCACACGTGTGTGTGTGAGTGTCCACACCACTATTTACTGAATCCACTCCAACACTTATTGGTGGTCTAAGGGATATGAAATATTAATCCCCCCCTCTCTCTTAATGATTCATAAATTGTATTCCGATACTCGCCACTCTGCTACTCCTCGCTACTTTCCACTCTCTATAATTGGACTGTTGGCTTGGTTAAGAAAAAAAGAGCGACAGACAAGTGTGGAGCATGAGATGAAAATCAAGTTTTCCTCCCTTCTCACACATTTTCAGCAAGCCGCATGCAAGTGCTGAGGGATCATAATGTCAGTAAATAGTATTCATGAACAAATGCTCTCCCAGGGAGTGTGTTTTTTGCATTCACACCAGCATTAAACCGCACTGTGTATTTGTCCGGGAAAACCGCTGCATACTGCCAGTGACACCTTACAAAATACCGGCATTAGCAGACAGGAAACCAGGGAGTGCTTTGTTTACTGTAATAAACCCCCCATTATGAGTAGAAAGTTCACATATTGTTTTCTCTCTCTCCTAACATTAAGATATGGCCAGGCCTCGTTCTAATGTTTGCTAATCCAAAAGAAACAGATTCACATTATGTTTGTTTTATTTATTTATTACCCAGCATCGATCGGAGCCGCAAAATCACCACTCAGGACTAAATGAAAAGAAAATAACCTCCTCAGTCAACAGCTTCTTTATCTGCTGTTTCTCTCAGACTCCCAGCCTTTAACTTGCTCTTTTTGATTCAATAACAATTTATAAGATAGGAACATTAATATTAGGATAGGAGAAAATCTCCAGTGAAAAGAGATTGGCTGCTTTAGACGCCTTTATTCTCCACTTTACTCTGTCTTTATGTGTCATATGCACACCTAAACACACACACACAGGGGCAAAACTGTCCCATCTGCAGGACCAGCTGGATGTCTGCTTACAATAAAAGGTGAATTAATAAACTGTATAGCTCTACTTATTTGCCTGTCACAAGGTAACTCACAGAGCTGATTGGCTTTAGATGGTGACATGTCTACACTCAGTGAGAGCGTACATTTGTGCTTTAGATGAGCTTTAATGTAATCTCCCTCATTACACACACACACACACACAAACGTAATGAGGGATAAGCTGCTAAGGCTTTTGTAGAAGGTGGGTTGCCATTCTTGCAGAAGTAGAAGAATCAAACAAACATAAATTCAGCATGAAAAAATAGATTAGCGTGACTTGCACGACCGCAGACCTCCTAGATAAGATACAAGGACATAGAGACAAAGTCTTACACGTGTATGTTCAGTCACGCTCACCTTAGTTCAAGGATTCATCAGGAATTATCAGTACAGCTGTAATTCCCTCCTGTATCTCTCTCATGAATAGACAATGCTCTGAATAATACTGATCATCAATCATTTACACACAAGAATGTAACTGGATCTTATCATCAATACAGAAGACACTGCAAAATGCAATTGCATCTAATTGTGATTTTTGGAAAAAGAAAGCATCTGAACAATCATCCCAAAGATTTAGCAAGAAGCACTCAATATACCAGGCACAAGTGGTTCCTCAATCACACCACAAGCCCTACTGACTATAGCAAAGGTCAGTTCCTCTGAGAATCGAAACGACCGGCCCTAGATATCTTTGCCTCTGACAGGAGCCTCTATTTTCCATTGCCTGAACCCACGCTGACCAATGACTAATGAAGATTGATTCAGTATACTGTGGGCATAACAACTTCCAGGAGCTAATAAATCCTTCCAGTGCTGTGGTACAGACAGACAGAGACAAAGGGACAGCGAGACAAGTAGGAAATAGGGAAGAAAGTGCAGGAAGAGAGAGCTGTGGGTTGCTGATTCGCCCTTTTCCCCCTACTTGTGCTGCAGATGTTTTCCTTGGGATAGCGTGAAGCTATGTGGGTCAAAGGCCAGGACTGCAGTGATGTGTGATGTAAGACCATGATTGTACTTGCTGCAGGGTTGGAAAGAAGAAAAAAAAAAGAAAAAAAAAATCCCGAAGAGGGAAAAACATTAACGTAAGGAAATACTGACATGGTCTGGCATGTGGATATGGCATCCACACACGTGATCACTGTAATGAGAATATTACAAGTCTATTATCACACTACACATGTCAGTGTCAGTGGCGTCCCACTTGTCCACCTCCCCAGTGTTTTCATTATAATGTCACCCACTCACAAGTGAGACAATTTGACATGGCTGCCATGAAAGGAAAAGCACAACTGTCCACTGTCTGTGAGGTAATGATAAGTATTGAGCATATAACATACCATTACTTGCTCTGTGTATTTAAGAGACAGCTGAATAGGGGGGTTAGAACAAGATTCTCTCCAGGGCTGTGTACATGCATGGGGCTGAACACAAGCATGTGCTCACAATTCCATCTTCTTCATTTACACAGTATTGTCTTTTAAAATTTATTTCATTATAATTATTTCAAAGAGGCTAGCAGAACAGAGTCTGGCAAAGACAGAAAATAGATAGCTAGCAGTGAAAGCTTTTAATCACTGGGACAAATGTAAAGGTTGGCTGGCCACCAATATGATGCAATGTGGTGACATTTTTATCCTCTGTCCTTGCGCAAGACGTTCCTTCATTAGGTAAAGTTTTCATTTATTTATTTTTTTTGGGGGGGGGGGGGGGGGGGGGG
>NC_060167.1:29801560-29833100 GCF_021292245.1 Micropterus dolomieu
TACTCTTAGACAGAGTGAGTAAAGAGGCAGATAGTAAAAATGGGGGTGGGGCGTTGCAAGCCGGACTCAAAACAGTGACATTGCAGTTATACGCCATGCGCTGTAACCGTTCGGCTACAAAGATGCTCCACAGTGCTATTTTTTATTGAGATAAAACTCTCAAAGACTCAAACTCTTACTTTTCTTCACAACTATCATCTCATCAGTGTCTCTGTTTTTTGCACTGCCACATACACACAAAAAAAACCCCACAACCACGTCTGTGCTCTCAAGTGTACAACACAGATAAAACGTCATTAACTGCCCCCACATTTCTCATCTTTTTCCTCCCACAATGAGGACACAATACGTTCTGGGGCATGCACCCATCTCCCTTCTTTTCCATCTAAGTGATGTATTAATGCTAGCAGCAACCACCCCCTCCCCTTCATCTTTCCACCCACTCTGTGGGGTACGTTCTGATGGGTGGAGACGTTGTGCGCTCCAGGCTCCCAGGCCCTTCCACATCTGGAGCCTGCCACTTCTGTTCTGTTCCAGCAGGCTTGTGAGCTGCTGTGAGGACCACCACAGGCCACCCCTCATCGCGTGTCCCTGTCGCTGCCATCTCCTCCGGGTGGGTGGAGGTACAGCTGACATGGATGCTGTGCATGTTTATGTATGCGTTGATTCTAATAATGTTCAGTTCATTTACATGCCAGGCTAGACAGCGGTGGACCACCATAATGTGACTTGTCATGCACTCTGACTCTCCTGTCTGCTACATTTCTGCACTGCCAACACAAGCATTGTCTGAGCCTTGTCTATTTATTCACTGGCCTCAGGGTTTTCCAGCACAAGCTGCTGCATAGACTGTAAATGCCTGCCCTACTGTTTCTGTCGCTGCCTCCCACCTTCACCCATGTTAATGTCATATGTATAGTATACACCGCACAGTGTAATAGCAATTGCTAGCTTTTGATTAGGTTGATGGCTCACGATAATGCATTTTGAGGATGTATAGAGGACGGAATCAAAACAGACCAGCCTACCAAGAAACCCTTTCAGCACCAAATACAGTCTCGTCTGATGTTTGGCCACATGTTTAAGATAGCAGAGGAGAGCAGAGGCGAGGAGCAGAGAGTGGGAACCTAATAGTGAGGGATGGTTCCGTGACGCAGCCCTACAGAGAGAGATAGCCCTCCATCTCACTTATCTCCTGTTTGCTCAATTTCCTCTGTGTACAACAGTGCACCTGGGGTCTGGCTGCAGCCTCCCAATGCTCCTCAGCGGCAGCCCCACGAGATAATAGCCAATCCCGCTCTCCCCACTCCCAAATCAGACAGGGCCAAAAGACCTTGTGCTTTGTTTAAGATTTCCAATGAACTAACCCATGTCCCTCTGGTGGCAAGCCATTACAAAACCAGACAGACTTATATCAGACTCCTTTTTGCTCAGCTAATAGCACAAAGAAAATACCCCGAAAACTCTTTGGTCTCAGACAGAGGTCATGTCAACTAAAAGGGGCTATTTGGCTATTGTGTGCAACAGGATGATTACTTCATGGATGATAAAGAAAAGTATTCCACTATTACCTTGAAGTCAATAATCCACGGTCACCTAAAATCAGAGCATTACTTACAGTATGATTGGCTGTAAATGGGCGCGGATTGTGTGAGCGACACAATGCACTGATAACAGCGATAGCAAAGCACTCTGTATACAAAGTTACAGAGCTGCCACTAATGCTTTGATGTCCTCTACCATTATCCTCCCACTCGACACCTCTTCTTCTTTGTGTTTATTGAAGGAGTCAGATGCAATTATCAGAGAGCTCATGCGGTTGTGTCAATCAGAGTCCTTTCTTCCAGATACCTCATTCCTCTTTCAACTTTGACGTCATATATTTCATTATTATACCACATCAGCCGCCTTTAATGAAATGTAGTCACACTTCTCAGTTCAAGCCTCTCAAATTCGTGTGATTGCTGAAGACCTCAAAGTTTACAAAAAGCTAAAAAAAAACAGTTGGTAATTGAATATTTTTTGTTGCATTTATATCAAAATATCATGCATTCTGAAATTTGTTTTTTCAGCTTGCTGACATTTTATCTGTATTTGCAACACTAGCCTGGATCTTTTTAGTAGAAGTAAAAAGCTGATGTCCATTGTGCCTGTTGGCTTTCTGTGGGGTACCAGGCTTATACTTTGTGTAAACAGACCTGTATTTTACAGTGTCCAGGAGTGTCTGAACCTCACTGCAGCAGACGCAGTCCAAACAGATAGACCGATATAGCATACAGTAACATCCCAAGGGTACACTCTTTCTGGTCAAAGAGGAAAAGAACCGCAGGTGAATCGTTAGGAAATCCAAACCCTCAAAAACCCAAGCACAAATCAATGAGCAGAGCTGCCTGTAAGGAGCGTGCAAACCAAACAGCCTTCGACTTCCCGATTGCCGCACTATCAACATTTCATGTTGATGAGACGGGATCGGCGGCACGCTGGGAAAACCACTGGGGCCCCATCCGTCATGGTCGAGACATATGAGCTACTAAGGGCCCTTAGAGATGAAAATACAGATAATACCTACAAGCACTCAGGCGCACACACACATACAAAGTGCACACCGGCACCCAAGCACATGTTCACATATACAGCTATGCTCACGCACACATATTATGAGCAACAGAGCTATCAGAGCTTGTAAGCTCCAAATCCATTTGATATGAGAAATTCGAACAGAACAACAGGATCATCAGCAACACCCTGATACGCAGTTCCCCTTTCACTGTTCTACAGTACTTCCACCTTTTCTTCCCCTGCTCCATAGTTTTCTACAATAAGCCTCACCCTAAAGGAATCCAATCTTAATATGTAGCATACTAGTGAGGGCTTTTAATGTCTCCTGTTTCTGCACTCTAAAATACCAAATCACTGCTAACCTACTTAACCTAGCACCTCCAGACAGGGTGAGAGATTACAGCAGACTTTTATGCCTCAAGTAAAAACCACACTTGCCAGAGAGAGGATCGGACGGGGTGCTTTTTTTCTCAATAGGCCCCTCTCTAACTAATGCTCTTAAATGATAGATTAAACAAGGAGACTCTTGGTTATACAGAGGGTGGTGGGGAGAGCCAAGAGATCAGTGAGTGAAATAAGAATGAGAGACACATGATGAGGGGGAGAGAGATACAAGAAGGAGTAGGAAATGCAGTCGGCTGGAGTTGAGTCTCAACACACAAATTCTAAATAATGCCGGTTTAGACACACAAACCTCTCATGATGTTAACTGAAATACTTCACCACATGTGGCCCTTGCAGCTTATCGGATGAACCAACAAGCCAGGTTGGGTATAATTACAGACAGTTTAAGCCCTTTATAGTACAGTGGCTGTGGTTCTTTTTCTTTGGTTTAACTAAGGCCTCAGTTTAAGAGTCGTCTCTGGGGAGCTGCCATTAAGAAGGAAGCGAAAGGATCTAGTAAGTTAGACACAATCAAACCAGGGATCATAAAGAAACAGATGGTGCTAGGCGTCCTGTTTACACTACTAGTCTTAACTGCTGGCGTATTAAACACACCCACACTGGTACGGTACACTCACAATCACTCACATTAGCGTGACTCAGCCAAGAGAATTGGGCAATGTCAAGAGAAAGTCAAGAATGCTTGTTAGCGTTAATGGAATGTCTGGCGCCATTGTAAAATGCGGCAACGCATCATTTAATGTGTTTTTTTTCCTGCCATTGCTCAAGAGATGCTGCAGTCACTGCTCCTGTCTCTTTACGACTGCCAGGAGGTGTAAGTTAACTTTTCCTGTTGAAGAGAGGCACTTAACATTGATGTGTGCATGCTGAGATATTTGCTGGTTCATTTACTTGCGAGTCGGCATGCTGTGCTCTGTGTGTGTGTGTGTGTGTGTGTGTGTGTGTGTGTGTGTGTGTGCCTGCACAGATGCATATTCATCTTAAATGTTGTACAAGCATGAATCCTTTGCAACTTCAATGTTTCAGTGCAGTACTGTACTCTGGTTACAAACACTTTGCCCCCAGCCTCCTAAAGCTTCTCATTCACTCAGCGATACTCTGTTTGTCTCCCAGCTCATTAAACGTGCCGGTCTCTTTTGCCCCACAAGTACCGCTATCTAAGAGATGAGCAAACACACAAATAATGACTCATCCACATGTAATTATATCAGATTATTGTCACATTACAGTCATTGCATTTGATCGTCAGCCTCCTCATTATCACACGTAATCTATGCAAAACCCCCATAACTGTCCTCCTGCTTTTACTTCTAGAGGGCATGTGCTTTGACACATTGTTACATACAATTAGATTTAATTGTTGATGTTTCATAAAGACCCCCTCCTCTCAAGAGCAGCCTTGTGATTACTTATTGAGACGCCCTTACAACGCCCAGCAAACATACAACTAACTCTTGATTATCCAGAGACGATACTATGAATTTTCTTTAATTTGCTTTTTGAATGATTGGCAATGAGTTGGCAATTGTTAGAGTGAAATATTATTGGATATCATGGAGAAACAGAAAATTGCTGATGGAAAGAGAGACAGACCAGAGAAAATAATGAGTACAGAGACAAGAGCCTGCAGTCTATAAATATTTCAGAACAACTGATACTGATATTGATCAAATGTTTCCTTGCCCAATAAAACTCAGCATTGGATCTGAGTTTAAACATGAATCACCCTGCATGTGCAACCTGCTTCTGACCCTCCACATGTTCAACATAACACTATAAATTATGAGCATCTAAGCTTTACTTATATGCTGGGTCAAGAGGTAACAATATGTCACCCTTTATGCTTCATAACAAGGTGTAAAAATACCTTGACTTTGCGCTACTTTTGTTGTTATGGATTCAGTTAAAAATACTACTTTGGCAAACAAAAGTGTATTAATCCCTTCTCTGGTTTTTAAAAGGACGTATGTGCCTCAGAGGGCAGACTGCAGCTTTTGTGATAGTTAAAAACTAAAATCTATTAGACAGCCAGACCTTGGAAGTGTAATTAGGCAGCTACCTGGCAAAATTCTCTCTGATGCCAAAGTTTTCAAAGCCCACCTGCTTCAAAGCAAAGGACCCCTGAAGAAAGGAATCAATGAATTCATTATTTATTATTTACTGACTATACACCGGAATAAACAAAATCTTTTTAAAGCACCTAATGCAACCTCTAAGCTAGGCTCCTCAGAGAGTAAACAATGGCTTTGTTTTAGCCTTCCATTTCTGCATCCAGTCTCTGCATTTCCTTTCCATTGTGTTTGCTGCCCGCTGCACTGTAAGTTAGAAATGTTAAAAACACATGTGCTGCAAAGTACATACACAAGATTTTCACATATGATTGTGCACTTCTGTGGGTAACTGAGACCTTCATTTGACTCTGTAGTTTAATGATTCACTGCACATGGAAATAGTTTGAGTGCTATAAAGAGTATCAACATGCTGTCACAAATGTATGTTCTAAAGCCAGCAGGTTTTGACATGATTGCGATCAGCACTCACTGTAGAGGAGCTGCAGTAGCAGACACTGAGGAGTAAATCACTCTGGCTAGACGCCTCACAGATGATAGATTAAGTATTCAACATCTCAGGGAGAGTGCTGTTATTGTAAGTAACGATCCTATCAACCTTCCACATTATGCACAAAACCTGTTCTTCAAACATTACAGCACGACCGATGTTGTTATTTAACGTTAGTGGTGTTGTCTCCGTAAAAGCCATGGCCTTATTGCTATATTACTTGTAATTAGCCAACCCCTAATTAGCTAGAATCTTTTATTCTGCCACCCTACACCATTACCCCACGGGGTCTTCGCCTGCTGTATTGCCAAGCTAGAAACAGAGCAAGTTCCAGTGACACAAAAGTTGAATGCAAATGTGAAAAATACATCTTTATTTACTTGACCCTGAACATCAGTCAAATTCTCATCCTTGCACCATCAGATGTAAAGGAAGTGTGTTATAATTGTTGCATTTTGATGCTGAGAACCATGCAATGCTATGCAGTGCTGCAGAATCTATGCACAAGGGTTACCATGGAGACAGCTATCTAGACTACCTAAGTTATGATTTATAAACACCCTCAGGTATGTAGCCTAGATACTTGAGGCTCTCGGAGGAAGAGGCTCCTCGGCAACACAAAGCGTCTGGTCAGTCAGGGATGAATTTTAAATCTGCCACAAACAGTCGGCCTTGGAGGCACCCTGTATCAGGGAATCGAAATGAAGGCAACACCCTGGCCGTTGTTAACCGTGTATATTCTTGCCGTGTATATTCTGCTAAACTGGCGGAGTTATGTAACGGTATGAAGCCAGAGAAATGGATAATAATCGGTGCAAAATCTGCCACGACTTTTGGAGTTTGAGTCGGCTCAGGGGCTGTAACCCAAGTGACATGGGATCATTACGACCTTTCGGACCTGGCTCTGCAGAAGTAAAGCTCCGTGCTGAGGAAAAGGAGGTCAGGGGCCAAATGGTGGCTGGGGAACGGGTCAGTGATTACAGTAAGAGGCCCGGCCGCTCATCGATCCCTTGGCTCAGGCTGGAGCGGGTGAATGACTGGAGTTCTCTCAGGCACTCAGAGACAAAAATGGAGCTGATGCAAGGAAACAGGAAGAGATGGGGGCCAAGGAGAGGCCAGGGACACTGAGAAGCAGCGGCACGCACTATGAAGTCTTTCCAAATGAGAGTAGGAAGGGCCATGTCAGCGAGTGTTGTGCAGAGGCAACATGAAATGTGTGAAGTGAACCTGAACTGAGCACCCTGGAGAAATGCTCTGTTCTTGGTCTAGTGGTAAACAAACAAAAAAATAGCTTAAATTCCGTGCCTTCAATTTGCTTCTTGGAGCATTTGTGTACAAATGCGCACACTATAAATATAAGCACTTGACATGCAATATACTTTTGACTGCACCAAAACTTTAATTACTTTCAAACATGGCTATGATTATCTAGCTTGCAACCATTTCTTACTGAGAATCACAGACTAATGTAGTCCAGTAATCACAGTGAGTAGAGTTTATTGAAAAGCTAATTGCCTATTAGGCTCAACTTGTTGCCTTGGCTTTTCCCGAGCCCGGTTATGAGGCTGAGGACTAAAGGGCTTGAGAAAAATATGAGGCGATGTTTTCAAACTTCAGAGGGAAGCTGTCAAGCTGTAATAGAAAATGCCAAGTTCTGCAATGATGGTTTTACACAGCCAGAGCAACAGAAAATATTTAGAAAGTTCGAGCCACTCCATCATACTCGGACTGTGTAAAAAGACCGTAATAGAACAAAAAGTACTTTTTCTAAAATGCTTACACTAAAATAAACATCAATATTGTATGATGTGCACTTGAATTCGAATACACATACTATGAAAAAATTAAGCAATATGCAGTATTGCAATATAAAAAACAAAGAGTATAGTCCAACTCACAGGCATGCACACAAAAAGTAGACAATCTCATCAAATTGTCCACCCACTCCCCAGCCAGCCCCACTTCTTCTCTGCACTATCATTTTCCTTTCCAAGCCCTCTTCATCCCAGACCCCATGCAACCCTCACAGTCATTTTACCCCACTGAGTTAATCAGAGGTGGAGGCTACAGCAGTATGCCTTCAGAGTATACACTATAATCTGCCTAAACACACACATGCAGCGCGCACACACACACACACACACACACACACACACACACACACACACACACACACACACACACACACACACACACACCTGTACTTGTATAGGTTATAATCAGGCTGCTTGGCTCTCTCCTGGTGTGAGTAGAGGAGAAGGCTGGACCAGGCAGTGATGGGAGACTGTATTGCACTGATGATAGCCTGAGTGGTAATCAGTATCTGATGGTACTAAAGGGGCCCACTCAGTCCTCAGCTCCTGGCCCCTACACCCTAGTGTCGGACACATATTATACCCCCCAACCACATCCATCATAAAAATGCAAATTGATCGTGCTTCATACACCTGTTTTTTTCATTTTACACCCTGAGATCTCTCTGCTGTTGGATTCGGTGTCACTTAAAGACAAGAAAGCGATTCTGGAAACTGTAGATTACCATGCCTGTCGAATGATGGCGTTTAAAAACAGCTAACCAATGTTTCATCCCAATGCTCACTGAAAGCAACATTTTTGAGCCAGAGCCACCCCCTACTGAATGCTCATGGGGACACTAAATATAGAAACCATTTTCCATATTTCTTTTCATCAGCACCAGGACCATTGCCCAGCATATCATTTTCTCATCATGCAAATTGGCAGAAACTTGTACCATTTGCGTTGTTCATCTATTTGGCAGAGACAGCATGTTCACTTGATGGGACAACGTCACAAAGCTCACTGGAGGTCTCTCAAAATATAGAAAAGTGAGAGACGAATGAAGTTTGGAAGTGTTATTTTATCTGCTGATACGTATTTATGAACTTAATGAGGCAATGACGTGAAGAGTGGAAGAAGAATACATCTTATTGAGTCTAAATTAAAATGGATGAAAAGATTTAAATAATATGTCCTGCTGGGTAAAAACTGTCTTTCTGATGAGAATATGAAAAAAAAACTACAAAAGATCCAACTTGAAAAAAGATTATAAACTATCCAAGTCTGTCTTCCCTTATTGTTTCAGGATTAGGGATACTCTAATTTATAAAGGTTTAAATAATTCATGCTTCACCTTCAACAAAAGTCCAAAAATGTATATATTCATTTTAAGGAAAGAAGGCAAACTCCAGTTCAACTGTTAGTGGCAGTGAAAAGTATGGGTGCTGTTAAGAAAATAGAAATAAATTAATAAAGAAAGAAATAAAGAAGTAGCTGATGAATACAGAAGCCCTGAGAGGCAAGTGAAAAAAAATCTTGTAATGCATTTTCTAATCTAAATAGTTTTCTCTCCTGTGTTTTGCTAGGATAATCTATATCCTTAACATGTTTTTTAAAACAGTTTTTTTCATCTGTGAAACAGGTGGGGAAAGTTTAGCCAGGGAAAATAATATATTTGGTCAGGTGAAAAAAAGTTTTGCCACGATAATTTTTACTTTTAACGAGTTTTCATTTCTCCATGCGCTCTAAACACAAGGTAGATACATTGTGTGTAAACAAGTTATGTAACATAACTGTCATGTCCTCCAACATGGGGTATCGGTACACTTCAGCCTGCTGTGGCCGAAATGAGTATAACAACAACAAACACTTGACACTCAGATGAAAAAGTAGTAAATTCCACTTGTTTCACAGATACATTTTTTTAAAGATTATCCTGACAAAACCTTTATTTTATCACCTCTTATTATGTCATACACACAGGAGAGAAAACAATTTAGATCCGACTTAGATAATGGATCACCAGAACTTATTTTTTCTCGCTTGCCGCTCAGGGCTTCCGTAGATGAAAATAGTGTGATAGGGATGAGAATACTACAAGAAATGAGAGAGGGAAATAAGTTTCTGTGCTATTGGCAGGTCGTGGCACAGTGCAGAAGAAGGAAAAAAGGGGGTGAGGTGGTACAAATAAAGAGGTAGAGGAGTCTGTAGCTTTCTAATTGATCAGATCTACTTCTACTAACTGTGCCTGTGATATCACCATCACTTATCTTTAAACCCTTAAGGATGGATTATATAACCAAGAAATCTAGCTGATGGTTTCTAAGCTAGAATTAAATGAATAAATGAATGAGAATCCCTCTTTAGGTAGCATATTAACTGTAAACAAATGTGCACTAAATGTTGGGAGATAAGGCTAAGGTATTGTAAAGAAGGTCTTTTATTTGGTCCTTCCGCTGCAGCAGTGCTCTTCCAATGTTTCTGTCATTTCATGCCTTGCCAGGGAACAGTATGGTTACTGTGTATCTGCCAAACATTTAATGCATTAAACATGTTTTGACTAGATGTGCTGATATTGACCAAGCGGTGTTGTAGGATTGAGAGTATTGAAAGTTTTGAGAACATTTTCTTAACTGACCCTGTAAAAAAAATTTATCTGTTGGTCATGCATTCAAAATCTTTCCCTAGTTAAAGTATTACCAGCAAAATGTTCTTAAAGTATCATAAGTAAAAGTACTCATTATGCAAAATGTCATCATTTAGAGTGTTATATCTATATACATTATTGGACTAATATTTTACAGAAATAAGAATTTATAATGATTAATTATGTCTTTGGTTTGATGGGCTGTACTACCAGGATGTAGTGAATATGCTTGAATAAATATAAATATGTATATCAGGGTGTAAGTGAATGACATATTATAGAAATGTAAAAAAGTTGTATATGTCTGCATGATTGATTTTTCAAGAAATCCTGTTGTGTTGCATGGATACTGTATATCTCTTTGGACTGATAATTCTGTTAGTTTTAGGTATTTTAGATCATTTACATTAAGTGCAGCATTTACAAAAGTTGCCTGTGACTTTTTCAGTAGGATGCCCGATGCTTTTTAATATCTAAAGATGTCAATAGCATACATAGTAAAAGACCTTTGACCAAGAACAAAATTTTATTCAGAATCACGTCTTGGACTGTATAGCAATTCCCCACTGCAGAACACACTTTTTACGAATGCCAGAAGCTCAAAAAACGTAGGATCAAAATCTTAAGTGAGATTTTTTTTCTCCCAGAAAGTAAATTTTTTTTGACGTGGGTAAAGTCAGAAACATTCTGACTTTCAGTGCTAGGAATTCCAGCATAGAAAAGAACTTGTGTGCACTCAAGGTGGAGAGAAAAAAATTCTCCAGGCATATTTTGTGAGGTAAATGATTAAATGATGCCCACAGGAAACAATATGTTTGCATATAGTGAGCAGAAATTACCCTTAAATTCAACCAAAGTTATATTTTTGCTCCTGCTGTTTTTTCCCTAGGCACTTGTCCGACAACTATTCCACAGTGACGTGTGTGTCTTTGAACATATTTCCAATCCTGCATGGCTTTTCTGATCTCCTACTGCTAAAGACTTGTGGGTTGTTGTTGTGGGGTTTTTTTGTTATACGACCATAAAGGAGTGCAGCACTCCCTTCTCCACGTCTCCACTCTTAATTACTTGTGATCACTCATCTCATTTCTTAAAACATCTATTCACAGCACCACAGCTTGACAAAGACAACAACAGAGATGATGCTCTTATTGCAGTGATGGAGGCGAGAGAGAGGAGGAGGAGTGTGTGTGTGTGTGTGTGTATTTGGTATGTCAAGTCAAATTGTTTTTACATTTCATCTTGTTGGCTCCTTATCTATTCAACTGTTTATCTGCAATTCTGCTGGGGCATGTGCTAGCTCCTGCCGTGTGTCTCTGTGTATGTTTGTGTGCAACAACTGCCAAAGAAAGGAGGCAGGCAGTTTGCTGTGTCAAGGGCTGTAGGGAGAATGTTCAAACCCCAGTCAGCGGGGGATTGTGTGTGAAATACAGATGTTAGAAATGGCTTGACTGTTATCACTGCTCTTTGGCTAAGAGATGAACAGTCTTGGGTTTTGGCTTGACAAGGGAGAAACAGAATGATAAATTGTCCCACCAGCTTTCATCCAACCCACCGCCCCCACGCTTTCCCCTGCACCGCCGCCCCACCCTGCTGTAGATAGCATAAAAAAACCAACAGATTACAAAGTAATACACAGACAGCTACACAATGAGCAGAGGAGATATGAGTCCCCACCCTCTTGTCTCACCAGCTGCCACACAGGAAAACAGGGCATAAGTTAATAAGGCAAAAAAAGGGTTGTTTTTTTAATGAGTTTTTTCAGGGTGCTGAATGAGAGAAAGTAGACTGACAGAAACAAAGAAATGTAAGCACAGTTATGTGTATAGAGCTAGAAATCTGCGTGTCATCATGAAATTGAGACATTAGAGTTGTGTAGAGTGGAGCACTGTGTAAAATAATCATGTATTCTGAGATTTATGCTCCTCATGATAATGATTTTTACAGCACTTGTTTTCCACTAGTGTTATATATACAGTACATACTAATTAGCCAGAAGAAGAAAGAAGTCAACTCTCTGATCTCTCTCACTGAATGCTGACGATGGGCAGTTTGGCTACAGCAGTAATTAAGTCCAGCATATAAGCTGCTCAACAAAGTAACTTGTAATGTTCCTCTGTGGAATGAGGTCTGTTTTTTTTAAAGAAAAAGCTAGACACAAACAACACATATGAAGGTTTCAGACACATCTTTAGTAGATACCGTCACTGTTTGAACTTTTTGTGTGGCCTCTGTGCAGGCTGACACTGCATAAAAGAGGAAATAACAAAACAAAAATGTTTGGCAGTAAAAATAGCATAGAACAGAAAGCCTCTTGGCTAATTAAAGACTTGGCACATAACAGTTAGGTTTTGTCTGAAGGTGGGGATGTCTATGCACTAATTAATCTGCAGAGACCACTGACATGGTTGTGGTTGTTGCTAATAAATCTATACATTTTCAGGCAAACTTATGTTAGCATTATGCAAAATGTTCTTTTTAAGTGTGCCATACTTTAAGTAGGTATTGGTAAACTTTGTTTCAGCAACAGGAAAGGAGGATTAATGTGTCCTCATCAAGCTATTGCACTCGACTGGCGGACTGTATTCCACACTGACAGAACACAAGACTCCGATAAGATCAGAGGAGGCGGAGCTGCATGAGGTGATCAGAGGTCACATGACACAACAAACAGATGGTGGCTTTATTGTAGCTGGTGATTTAAATCAAATTTATCATAGAACTATTTTAACTAAATTCCACCAGCATGTCCACTTCGCCACCAGAGGAACAAATACACCGGTCCACGTCTACACGAAAATTCCTGGCAGCTACAAAGACCTCTCCTGTTCCCTTTTGGTCTATCGGACTGTATTTCTTTGCTTCTCATATGTACTTAGAACCACATCAATCTTGAGGAATATACAGGAATACTAGTGACATAATACATCAGCAAATGTGGTCATGATGTGGTGGTGATGTCGTAATTACACAAGACAATAAAATCATCTCCCAACCAGAAAGCCTGATGAATGGAGAGGTGAGGGCTCTAAGAGAGCCAAAAAGCTGCTTTTCACTCAGGTGATAAGGAAGCATACAGCACCACCAGAGCGAGACTGAAAGTTGGCATCATGGAGGAAAAGCGGAGACATCAGCAAAGACTGGAGAGGGACCTCAACACCAGCAACACCAAAGATATGTGGCAGGTGATCAAAAACATTACTGCCTACAAAAGCAAGAGTGCCCCCATCATGTGTGAGGCCACATTACTAGATGAATACCTTTTATGCTTGCTTTGATCTCCTTAACAGAGTCAGCTGTAAAGTCTACTCAACTTCCAGGGGACCGGCCACTGTCAGTATCCATAGCAGATGTGAGAAGAGTTCTGCTGAGATTGAAGTGAGTAAATCTGCTGGGCCTGATTAAAAACCTGTGCCAATCAGCTAGATGCTGTATTGTGTCACAAGAGAAGGTTCCCACTGGTTTCAAGACAGCCACCATCGTCCCTGTTCCTAAAAAGTCTGCAGTGTCTAGTCTGAAAGACTACCGCCCTGTGACACTCACCCCCATTCTGATGAAGTGCTTTGAGAAACTCGTTCTTCATCACATAAAGGACCAACAGATTCATAGAAGATACCTTCTCCACAGCCCTCCACTCAGCTTCAGATAATTCAGATCGGTGGCCAGAGCTCCTCCACTCTAGTGTTCAGCCCCCTCCTGTTCACGCTGTACACCCAGGACTGCATCCCCGACATGGAGAAAACTCTGGGGCTGTGACTCAGGAGGTAGAGCGGGTTGCTCGTTAATCGGAAGGTCAGCAGTTCAATCCCCAGCTCCTCCAGGCTGTGAATGAAAGTGTCCTTGGGCAAGATACTGAACTTGTGACTGTGAATGAAATGTAATTGTGTGTGTGAATGTTAAGTTTCTGTTTGAGCACTTAGGCTCAGTGTATAAATGTGAGTGAATAGTGAATGCAGATGTAGTGTAAAAACGCTTTGAGTGGTTGAAAAGACTAGAAAGGCACTATACAAATACGGAGCCTTTACATCTGTTGTGAAGTTTGCGGATGACACCACCATCATCAGCCAGATGATAACGAAGGTTACGATATGGTAACCCTAGTTCTATAAGCACAGGTGGAGCCCTCTACTGGACTCTATGGGTACTACCTCCTCCAATCACACGCACGCACTTGCCCACTGAAATTTTATTGTGCACGTAGCCGACCAATAGGACGTCGCTACCGATACGTGCATGACGAATAAATAGCAGTGTCCCTACTGCCTCAGCATCTGACCGCCTCTTCAGCAGACGGCGTCAGAGCGGCAGGGCTCATCGGTAGAGGGCTCCGCCTGTGCTTATAGAACTCGGATTACCATATCGTAACCTTCGTTCTATCTCACACAGGCTCCTTCCTCTACTGGACTCTATGGGTACAGTGGGTGGAGCCCAATGACTGTCTGCATTAGCTGCGACAAGCCAAAGTCCACCACACCAACCCGGTCGGCCACAGGCCGGGCAAAGCCCCGACCACCACATCACTTAGTGACAGAATGGTGGGACACCCTTGAGAAGGTCGCTGGACCAATAGGGGCTTGGCCTGACCATTAACACCTGCACTGCCCTGACTTCTCACTGAAACATCAGGCACTGTCAGTGTATGTTCCCCCTCTACACCTAGTAGTCACCAGATTCTCATTTTTCAGATCCTAGGTCGCACTTGCGAGCTGGAATGTGCATGCACCACTAAGGGTGGATCTGTTCCCGCCCATGTACAGGCTTGGGAGATTCACTCACAAAACCAGCTGGCCAGGCTCTTCTTGGACAGGGTTTTACTGACTGCACTATCACTGAAGCAGACGAACAGCTGACCACTGCATCGAATGGGGGCTGTGTGCTCTACATAGGATGTTAGCCTAGCACACATGGACACAACAGATGCACTCTCACCTCCCTGCACCCTAAGTGGGGTATGGGGGTAGAAAGCATCCAGATTTATTGTCCTGGACCTGAATATGCCGCTTATGTTCTTAAGAACAAAGGAGGTGTGTTGTCTCAATCCAGCTGCACTGTGGACACCAAGAACCAGCATGCAGCTGGGGTGAACCAACAGGCACACAGCTCACTCACCTTCTTAGCAGAGGTGAGAGCAAGGCGCAGGGCTATTCAAGAGATAGCATTTTCAATGAGGACTGCTCCAGGGGCTCATAAGGTGCAGATATTAGAGCCACTAACACAAGTCCTACTGAGGCGCCAAGAGACATGACACCAGTGGTCTTTGTGGTCATTGTGGTCTTCTCACACCCTGCAGAAAGTGTGAGGGAGTGGGGTGAAGACTGTTCTGTCACCAAACCCCCTGTGACAGGAGAGATAGCTGCAGCGCGACAGCCCCTTCTCCATCAGACCTTGCAGGAAAGAGAAAACGGATGCCACTGAACAGGTAGGCAGATCCGTCTCCCTCTCAATGCATCAACGCTGAAAGCCAAGCCACTTAGCTTTACTGCAAGACGTGGTGGAGACTGCCCGCCGCTTGGATGGTCTGTGCGACCTCAGCGGATAGACCAGCCTGAGTCTGCCTCTCCACAATTTTAGGAGCAAAACCTGGAGAGGCTGGTCCAACACCAGCATTGTGCATATGAAGCCTCACCCTTGTGACAGAGCCCCCCAGACCATAGGTACAGGCCAGGGCTCTGTCACTGTAGGCTGTGTCACTTCTACCAGAATGACAAACGGCCGTTCCCGCAGTGGGTGTTGGCAAACAGATCCAGCTCCACTCTCCCAAAGCAAGCTCAGATCTGCTCAACCACATTGTTGTGCAGTCTCCACCCACTCGGTTGGGGGCCAGCCCTCGACATGAGGTCAGCCACCGCCGTTCTCCAAGCCTGGGATGCGAAGGGCTTTCAGAGACAGCAGGTGTTCTGATGCCTACGTCTATAGGTTCCCTGCCAGCGCCAATTGAGCCGTGGATTGGACTTCGCCCCATCTGTTGATGTACGCGCTGGAGGAAACAAACCACCACACTAGAAACACAACCTGGAGTGGATGTGTGGTGTGTGGCCCCCTCGCATCTCCTTGGGGAGCCACAACACTCACTGCACTCCCCTGGCAGGTCCCTCCCCATCCAGTGAGAGACTCATCTATAAAGACTGACACGGATGAAGACACCCTGCCAAGCAGCACCCGCGCTGCCAGACAGTGAGAGACCCCCAGAATCGCAGGTCCTCCTGCACTAGAGTTGGGGGGGGTCACCATGCATCACCTTAGTCTCTTGAGGTCCAGATGCAGGCTGGCAAACCAACATTGTAGCCGTCGCATGTGCAGCAAGCCCAGAGAGGGAGCACCTGATGGACTACTGCCCTGAGGCCCAACAGCAGCATCACTGACAGCACTGCCGCAGCTGTCCCCTGCTGCAGCCTGTGGACCACCAAGCAACTTACACAGATACGCTCTTGGAGTGTTGCAGTTGTGCGCAATTCCCAGATACTCCGCTCGCTGCAGCGGCTGAGGGGAGCTCTCTTCCCAATTGATCGCAACCCCAGGCTGTTGAGGTGCAGTGTGGAGATCACTCAAGGCTTCAATCTCTCCATGACCATGAGGTCGTGAGTAGAAAGGAACCCTCATGCCCTTCTCGCGCAACAATTGCAGTGAGATGCATCTGCTGAGTGTGTGGGGGGCTAGCGAGTAGTTGACAGGGAGCATAATGTATTTGTAGGCTAACTGCTGATAGGATAAGCCTAGAAATTCCCTGTTACTGTGTCACCTCGACATGAAATAGGCGTCTTTCAGGTCAATGGCGGTGAACCATTTGCCGGGCTGCACTGGCTCCAGCATTTTCTTGATCATCAGCATGTGGAAACGCTTTCTTGTCCATTATGCTGGTTCAGGTGGCGGAGATCCAGAATGGCTCAGAAGCCTCTCGTCTTTTTGGGGACCAAAAAGTACATGGTGCAAGACCTCTGTGCATGTCATGCGCAGAAATGCCCTAAGACAGCCTGCTTCAGCAGCCCTTGGGCTAAACTGCTGCTCTGTGGTGCATTGCGTCACCGTCATGGCAGCAGCCCTTCATTCGGCTGCCAGGCAATGTAGGCGGACAGCCAGCTAGCAAGGAGGAAGCCCAGGTCCTACTACCGTCTCGCTCGGATGCCACCAGGAGAGCGACGTGGGACATGGGCTTCTGTCCCAGTGGTTTGACTAGCACAGCAAAGACCCGGGCCCTCCCACTGTCTCTCTCGAGCTTAGCAAGGAGAGCAGTGTGGTCCGTAGGTTGGATCATTAGCTTAGCATCGTTGAACGTGCAGTTTTGTGGAGACTGAAGGACGTTACGCACCAAGACGAAGATGGAGGGGGTTCGGTGGGGAGGAGAATGCTCTTTAGGAATGTACTGTATTTAATCAGTTGAACATTCACAGCGTTTTCAGTGTGTACACAAGCAGCACATGAAACACAAATACATGCTGGACACATAACAGAGGGAGGAGGTCTGGTGGTGCACATCAGCCTCTGTCACCTTCCTTTTTTAAAAAATAAATAATAAGGCTTAGACTTTTTCCAAGGGCTGCAATCGAAAAGGCCGTGGTCCTTGAACGCACCATGGGCCATTTTCAAAAGGTTGATCCTGCCGTGGTGTCTTAGAATGCACCACGGTCAGAGTTGGAAAAGGCTGACCGGGCCATGAACGCACCACAGCCGGTGTGACTGTGGTTGACACGTCACCCGGTGTTGACGTCAGCTTCCATGTGAAGCAGTAGCACGATAGACAGCCTCACCTGGTGCAACAGGCGCTACGAGCCGCTCGTGGAGGAAACGGAATCAGCGAGCGATCTCTTTCGTCCCGCTATACCGAGAGAGACCTCACTTTGGCTGTCTCTCTCCGGCTATAGCGGACTAGCCTAGCTGCACTGTGACCGCTCGGCGAAAGAGATGTCGGCAGGGCGGCGTGTCTGTTTATGTAACACGCTTTCACTGCCGGTGAGCTAGCAACGCGCCCGTGCGAGTCCTCGTGTGCGCACTGGGAATGCAGAGTTACAGTACACTGCTGCATTGCCCAGTTTCCACGGTAAGAACAGCTCGTTTCTCAGCTGTCACGTCGTGGAAGCAGACCATTATGGCCGCGCGGACTCGGCAGTCAGGCTAGCGAAGTGGACGCCCGGGCCTCACCCACCCTCTCACATGGTTCTGACCGGGAGAGAAGTGTGGGTCACGGGGCGAACCGTTAGCTTAGCGGCGCGTTCAACACGGCTCGCTCAATGGGATGGGGTTGGTGGTGGGGAATTAGCACTTTTAAGAATGTAATGTGTTTCTAATAAACAGTTTAACATTCACAAGCGTCACCACAGTGTACACACAAGCAGCACATGTTAGAACAGTGGCTTCGTGAACACAAGGCCGCAAGACGAACCCTTAGCCTCACCCCAGGAGTTAACATTAGCTCTTTGATGAGAGAAGTTAACTTAACTCTTTGAGGAATGTAATTAATGTGTTTTACTCAAAAAACGGTTTCCACATTCTCAAAAGATCTTGTGTGGTGTCCAAACAATAATGCTGCGATGATGTGTTGAGAAGAAATCCCGCTCGACACTGTTCTTGAAGAGTTCAGCATCAATTACAAGCTCTGCAGTAGCTTGGAGAGTGACCCAGCCTGATGACTACTCTGTCTCTCTGTACATCAAACACAGCTTATATAGGATATGTTTAGGTATCTGTTAGATACCATAGAAGGGTTTGAGTCTGCAAAGTAAAAGGTCAAACCCATAGAAGGGTACAGTACTATTTTGAGGTAACAAAACAAGGGGTTAGAGGCCAAATTCTATAGTAGGGTTCAGTCCCTACATAACCACCAATCACTGCTCTCCCTGTAGAACACCTGACCCAAAGGTCACTGACCCTCTGTCTTGCTACTACAGTGCTATTTTGAACTGTTATGAGTCAAATGCATAAGTATTGGATACTACACTTGCCTTACCGTAGTTTTACACAAGCAGCACATGTAAAACAACGGCGTCTTGAACACCAGACTGGGGATTGTGGCAGCGTCAGCAGGCCTCTCTCCCTCCATAATGGTCACTTGGCCAGTCTCTCCCTTCCCCAGCCGCAGACTGGCTGGTGGGGTGTGGGGGCCTGGACTCGTCCGGGCAGGACATGGGTCACCTCGCCCGGGTGCAAAGATAATTTTCTAGAAGTGGCGACTCCATTCGTGGAGGTGGTGAATTCAGTGAGCAGTTCGCCGTTTGCTGAATAAAAAAGGATGCTGAAGCAGTAAGGACACTGCTATTTATACGTCACGCACGTATCGGTAGCGACGTCCTATTGGTCAGCTACGTGCACGATAAAATTTCAGTGGGCAAGTGCATGCATGTGATTGGAGGAGGTAGTACCCATAGAGTCCAGTAGAGGGTGGAGCCTGTGTGAGATAGAACAGGAGGAAATCAACAATCTTGCAGAATGGTGCACAGAGAACAACCTACTGCTCAACATCAGCAAAACCAGGGAGCTGATCTTTGACTTTAGGAAAAATGAGATAAAGACACACACTCCTTTCTACATCAGTGGAGCTGAGGCTGAGCAGGTGAAGAGTGTCAGGTTCCCGAGAATCAACATCACAGAGAACTTGACATGGTCACCTCACATCTCCACGCTGTTGAAGAAAGCTCAGAAAAGGCTGTATTTCTTAAGAAAACCTAAAAAGGCTAAATTCCCATGCCAAGATCTGGTTAACTTTTACAAAGGAGCAACCGAAAGCATCCTGACTGGAAATATCACAAACTGGCTCTTTAGGGGGGGATTAAAACTGCTCAAAAGATCATTGGTACCCATCTCCCGAGCATCAGTGATATCAGTGAGGTGCCTTTATAGAGGCTAAAGGATGCTAAAAGACAGTACCCACCCAGCCACAGCCTGTTGATGCTGCTGCCGCCTGGCAAGAAATACAGTATACACTTATACAACCATGTGTTGTAAAATGATCAATAAATCTACATTGTAAAAATGTGATGTATTCATGAGACCTTTAACCCAACATAACCCCACACAACCAGTATCCCTCACATGAATAGTACACAAAACAATCCTATCACACAAATGCGTAACTGTCAACCCACCACCCACCTCCCTACAGGAAAAGTAAAAGATCTAAATTTCTCCACCCTGAGCTGCAGGAGCACTCAAGCTGATGTGTAACATTAATTTCTCATGATGTCAGTCAGCTTTCATCAGCATTAAACTTTAGCATACCCACCAGATGACAGTCCGGGACAGACGTGGGAAGACACCGGAGGGCTATGTGAGAAGACGACTGTCCCCTCCGCTTTGGTGGTAGCATGGCCCCATGCCACTCTGAACTGCTTTTGCAAAAAAAAAAAAAAAAATGGGGAAAAAAGAAGTGAAACATACTTTTTAATATCTTCTGCCTGGTTGCCCTCCCCTAGCTGCATGGTCATGTTTCCCAGAATGCCTTCTCTGGCTTTCCAATTACAGTAAAGAACAAAACAGAAGATGAGAACAAAAGTGTGCAATGGAAACTCACACTGCCTGGGTGTGTGTGGGTGAGTGAATGAGTTGGTGTAGGTGTGTATCTGCGCTGCGTGGTTGGTGCTATATCTAGGTTTCTTTCACTGGTATCCAGGTGCAGTTTTTAGATACATTATTATATAAAACAGTGATGTAAAGCCTTATGTAAATCCTAACTGATAGTTGAGTATACAAAACTAAACTGTGGTCATCTTACAATTTACACTATTGCGTGTAAAGATTGGAGTGATGATTGTAAATATTTGCCTCTGTGTATGAGGATTTGGTCTAAAAATGATCAGGACTGAATGGAGGCTTTTCACATTGCTTTTCATTGTATGCAAGACAGTGAAAACACTACATGTCTGAATATTCAACAGATGTTCAGTAAGTGTGATGAAGCATATGAGCTGCCTGCCACAGTGGAGTGAGAGCACTCTGTTCACTCTCTTCTAGGTTCAAGCATAACAGGTTTTATTCCTGTGCCGATTAAAGAGTTGGGGCAACAGTAACACAGAATTTGACCTTGTGCAGTAGGTAGCCGAAAGCTCCCACAGGAATGGAGCAAAAAAATCGTTAACTTATAGCAATGTGGTAGATGGAACTTAAGATGCTGACTGCGGAGCTTAGGAGCTTCCTCTCCTCACAGTGTTCAGCCTTTGTGGGAAGAGCAGCGTTTCCATCCATCATGCAACACCTTTCCATGATAGCATAGCTTCCACATCCAGCTGTTTTACATTATGTATTGTGAGCCAAGTGGTCTTATGCAGGCTTACTGCCACTAAAGAAACAGCCAGCGCCTCTCTCACTAAAAGGATTTCTTTCCCCGTCTCTCACTTGCTTCCCTTTTTGCATTTCTATGAAGAGGGAGATGCTTTTAATGTAGCACATGCTGTTGCTACATAGAGAAAGACCTTCACTTTTCTAGTTTATCATTGGTTTAACTAATCCAATTGGCTATGGCTAGACAGGTCCAGAAACATGTCTCTTGCGTTATCTTAGAGTACTTTGAGCTCTGAACTTCAATGATTATTCTTTTTGGGGGATGTGTGGGAGAGTTTGCTTTCATCTACCCCAACGATAGTATTGGTTTATTAGGAGCCTTGAATAATCCTTGAAATCATTCCCAAATTCCCTGTCCCCCCAAAATGGGAAGAAGGTAAAAAATGCAATACAGTCATAAAACCATCAATGAGCATATGCATAGTGGGGGAAAACTCTTTGTTTGTGTCAGGCTGCTGTCAAAGAAGTCTTTGCTGTGGCACACAGGGAAATAATATCGCATCACACAGTTTCAATGAATGAATAAGTTAAATGTAGTTCACCATGTAATGTATAAATATTCAGTCAACGTGCACTCCCCGGAGGGATCTATGTGGACTATCAATATGATGGATTGGTCTTTGCCTAGTGGAAAAAAAATTACTCAAAGCAATAATTACACCATCCCCTTGCTGAATTGCACAATACGCAGCCAGTAGATAAGATTTGTTTGTGAAAGTGCTGGAGTGAATAACATACAACTTGAAGGACAAGTAGAGATTAACAAACTTCACAGGTTAACTGTGTGGACATTTTTCTGCCTCTTTCATTTCTTAAATGCATGACACCTTAATGGTCCAGTTTAACCCACAATTCTTATGTGATTCCACCTAAAACATCAGATTTCAGCCCCCACGAGGAAATGCAACATGGAAGCTAGCCAATCTCAACACTACTCCGAGTCAGATGTGATCACAGCAGCCTCTGGTTTCCCCATCTCCCTGTTGAAGCCGATGGTTTCCCTGACTAGGTAGGGCCAAATGTTATGAGCACAAATCATCCAGTAATTAGAACTAGATCTTGTATGGCAACCCTTAATTTGGTCAATGTTTTCAGCAGGCAGTTATGGCTGTAGGATAACTGAGTAAAAATGTGAGTGATGTCTAAATGCCCTGCCACATCATTACAACCTCTTACAATACATTCCTCTGGTGTGCTGTTGGGCTGCCGTGCATATTAATGGCCCCCCCCCCCCCCCTTTTTTTTTAAATTTTTTTTTAATTTTTTAATTAATAATTCACAAAGTCAAACTCAGCTTTCTATTTTTATGTTTATTAAACCATGGAAGTCAACAGCACTAGCAGATTCAGCAGTTTAATAAGCCCTCTAATGGTAGAGAAAACAATTTGGTTATGGCTTTCCAATGGTGCTTTGGACCTCTGTATGAGCCTGTGTGTTCACAAATGCATGCGTGCAGGTTCATCATATGGTGGAAATAAGCCTGTAGGTTGTGAAGAAACAAGCAGTGCTCCAGTAATTAATTTATAATTGAGTGACAGTTAAGCTGTGGGGGCAGAAGCTTGCCTGTTGTTGATAAACAGATAGGAGCTGATTTATGTAGAAGTCCAGGGCATGTGCGCTTATCTGTATGTGTTTCTCTGTCTGCTTGTTTAATTTTGGCTGACATGTATGTGTGCATATTTATACATAATACACTCGCTACAGATGCTGCCTCTAGCTGTGTTTTATTTATATTCTTTAGAGATTCTTTGGAGTCTTCCTAAAGTTGTTTTGTAGTGAGGAGATCCATCAAGCCGGTGCAGGAAAAACAACAGAGGAGAAGAGGTCAATTGAGAGCACAGTACACATCAGAGGAAACAATGGTTGCTGAATTATTGAGTCCTTCCTGTCCCATCAGCCATTTGTCCCAATCCTAATGGGTTTTTTTCTATAAAAGGCAGTGTGAGAGAAGGGAAAGCATTTACTTTCCTTTTTTTTGAGGTAAAAAAATATAAATATATTGGGCTTTCCCCCTTAAAGGGTTAGTTCTAATTATTTTGAAGAGGTGTTGCATGACGTACTTATCCATAGTCAGTGTGTTAACTGCAGTAGATGGCAGGTGGCACACCAGTAGAATATTTTTACTGCTTTACCTTGCCATCAGGCACAACTTTCCTTTGGCACTCCATTTTCTCAGCTGTAGAACTTCCTGCGCATTCCGCATACTGTATTATGCTGCAGATCAGCTGTTTGGGTCATAGTTCCATTGGTTTATTGAAGAAACAACAAATACAGAAAGTGTCTATCTGTCTTATTTGGCCATGGTTTTACACACAAAATTATCACTGCAAACGCAGAGTTGTCTCAATCTTGCACGTGGAGTGTTGATGTCTATTATCATTGCAACTAGCCACAGCTATCTCACTCCACTGAACAAAGTGAAATCTATATGGTGACAAGAACACATCTTTGTTTGAACAGCCCGGGAAAAAACAAGCATGCACCACTTTCGAAGTCTTTGGAAAAGTTTAATTTGAATCTGGTTTCAAAACAGCACTTTCTGACCCAGAACAGTTGATCTTTGGCATAATACAGCACAGATGCACATACTTATAAAGGGGTGTCTGACAGAAAGGTACAGCGCTGAAAATATTCTAAATACAGTGTACACTTAAACTGAAATAGATTTTTTTTAGGTGGGCCTTCTTTTAGGTGGCTAAAATACATTTAGCTGCTGACACTGTCCACAGCAGTACATTGCTCAGCTTCCGTGCCAGTACTCCTGCCTGCTTCTCCAAACTGGGGCATGCCGTCCGCCATCTACTGCAGGTAATATACTGACTATGGATCTATGGAAGTACCTAATCAACCCCACTTCAAAAATTCCAAACTAACCCTTTAAGACAGGAGCCTCCTGCCTCAGCGTGTTTAAAAATGCTTTCTCTTTGGGTTATCACATTGCTTCATACTAATTAAATTTACATTTAACAGTGTAACGGTGCCTGAACTGGTCTGAAACCTTTTTGTGAAACACACATGGTGCATGGAGATGAGGGTTAGGAGGGTGAGGGTGTTTTCAATACACACTCACATACACACGGATATTATTGAAAAAGAGGCATTGGCTGACCAGCTGTCTGACTGGTGCTGTCTGCAGCCATATAGGAATCTGTCTGCCAGCTTCTTCGATTAATCCACACTTCCCCGGGCTGCTTAGATTTAACTCACACTGTTATGAGTCAATATTAACTCAGCACACACAAACATACACACGTTTGCATGCTCACATCAGAAATGTGTCCTTCACACCTTTCCAGAGCATGTGTGCTCCTGTAGGTTTCCTGTGGGTGGGCCGCCATCCAGCAGTGAGTTCAGGAATCTGGTCTGTCAGCTAGCAGTCAGGACTCGGCAGGTGTCTCCTGAGCACAAATGCGAAGTCAAGGGCCAATAAACAACCACAGCAGGAGAACCCAGGGCCAAATCAATAGCAAGACCATGTATTCTCGCTGCACTAGCTGCAAGAGCTTCTTAATCACATAAAACTCGCCTAGCTTCTCACTCATGATGGTACATACACAACACACTGCGGCCTTAGCGACATGGAAGTGACATGCCGTGGGCTGCAAATGTCTTCTCTGGAAACCACATCGCCAGTTGGTACACTCTCCCAAATCTACAGTTGTTTTCCCAGAGTGTCTGTTTGGGCGTGATTGCTGTCAGGTCATTCAAATCAACACATGGAAAATGCTGCCCTTTTTATGCCGCTTTTCTTCTCCCCATATTAGCTGTTCATCTATTTCGCTGAACCGCTAATATTTTATCTGGTAGCATGCAATGTTCTCAAATGGAGTAAGTGTAAGTAAGCGTTTTACTTCTTGCGGGTTGAATGCCAACTTGCAAAATCTGCAGTTCTTCCATGACGGAAAATGAGTGGAATAGATACATCCAAATATGTTGGGGAGTCTGTTGGCTGGATGAAGTTTGACCGAGCTTTGAGTGACTCACAGTGAACTCCGATGCATTCAGGCATGTGGTTACTATGCTGGTGGTGTTAAATCACTGTTTTAGCTCTCTGCATGTTTACTCTTTAGTGGAATATAAAGTGTGGTTAGACTCACTTGCACAATAAACCTAGAACCTTGTGAGAACAATATATTAAATAAATCATACAGTAACAATGGCTTCAGATAAGGCATATGGATTGTTATGTAACCTTTCTCGCAGACATCCAGCAATTAGAGGGCTAATTAATGTTTGGAAAATAGTTGGAAGTATAAAATGAGAATCAGAGTGCAAAATGTGCATCCAGCTTATGGATTGATTTCTACCCTACTAAACAGCATGAATTCATTAAACCTGTTCTTAACTTAATAGCCAGGATATAACATTACAATTTGCCTCTTCCTAAGGCCATTGTTGCACCCTCAAAAAATATTTTACAGCCTTTATTAAAGTTGTCTCCCTCCCGCACAGCTTTTAAATCTCACATATTAGTTGGTTTTACCGTGGCTGGAAATGTACTTTCCATGTCTGTTTCTTTATTCTCTCTCAAGAGGTACATCCACTCAGATATTGGGTACTGTATGCATGCACACATACACCCTCAGACTTCAAAGACACACCCTGTCAGCAGCAATCAGCAGACCAGAAGAATTTAACTGAGTATAGATGGCTCCCCTATAGATTCCGGTAAAAAGCTGTATGGGGTTGTAGAACCTCAGACACTTATTGCAGCTGATTGGTGCTTCCTCAACCTAACCGCTTGAGCTATCGGTCTCAGCCTAGAGCATGCTGACATTAACACAATCACACCCAGCACAGTCACTCTGAATGTAGATTCAGAATCAATTAATAATACAGAAACATATGTATGCATAATAAACACATTCATAATGCATATCTGTAGCAGCATTGTGTGCCGCCTTGTCTCCTGATAGCTTTGATTGATTCTTGTACATCATCAATAACTTTCTGTTAAGAATGGAACAAAAAAGGCTTATCTTAATGACATGGGCGTTCGAAAAGCCAATAGTTTCGCAGCTCAGATATGGTGAAGTAACTTGGCCCACAGTCTTTTTTTTTTTAAAGACCTAGGTTGATACACTGTTATCAATATCAATGGTTCTCCCTGGTACTATCCCTGATGCACAGAGATAGTACCAGGGAGTGTGTTCTCCACGACTGGGGGAATAATGTTACTACCCCCCTACTTAAATTCCTGCTACTCCTGGATCAGCAACAAAAATATTTGGCCTCCGTGATAGAGGAATAGCATGCAACCGGGCCTACTGTGTCTCACTTCCCACCAGGCTGTTTTAAAAGTGCATAGCGTTGAAATTATGTGTAAGAAATCCACCAAAAGAATAACACCAAAATAAATGACATAACCCACTGAATTTAAATAAAGTGCCCCTTTGATTAAAACACAGTTTTAGTAGCAATAGATTTGACAAAAACAGCAGGCCAATTTTTATCATATGTGGAGAATATCAGTCACATCTGTAGACTTGCAGTACAACACAGAAACTATGAGTAATTTTTTGCCAAATAAGTATAATCATAAGCTGCTGTTACTTTGTTAGCCCAAATTTATTTATGGATGGAATGACATCAGCTCTTGGATACAATCCTAAAAAAAACACACATTAATGCAATTTTTAAATGAAGTAAAAGAAAAAAATTAAGAAAACACAAACCTGTGATTCCACTGCACCTGTAAAACATTGGTGCGCATAATGAAACATGCTGGAAAAAACTGACTCAATTGCCGAACCGTGAAGTAGACTAACTTAAGTTTAGATAGTCAGTGGTGGTGATCAGTAAATTTTTCATTTCATTAGTGTCATACAGGCAGAGGACTGTGACATTCTTCCAAATGTTTGCAGCAAACTTTTTAAAACAAAAAGCTGTATACTCCCACACACTTATTGTTTCATATTGAAGTTCAGTAGACTAAAATCACAAGTTAATGGTTTAGCACACCATGCACTACAGTAAGAGTCTGAAATTAGTGCCCCGTTTCATTAAACAGAGAATCAAGTTTGAACCGGGAATCAGTTCTAAATCAAATTGTGAGATTCTAGAGATGCTCACAATTCTTTGAACTAGAGTCCAAGTCAAGTCCCAAGTCACTCGTGGTTATAATGAATGTTGTATCACCTTCTGAGTTCAATCCAGGCTAGCTATAAGGAATTCTGTAACTCTAACCTGTTTTTCACTTACAGAGCACAACCATGTAATGTGCAATGCAATTAATGACAGCTTATTAACTACTGTAAGTCAACACATCCCCCAGACTCTCAAACCAGTGTAGCGTTATAATTAAATAAAACTGTAATGTTACATGATCAACAATAAACCTGTAACCTATTTGCTGCATCCCTGGCTGCATCGCGTTAATTAACGCGATGCAGCCAGAGGGACGTAAATGATTACGTTAATCGACCACCACAAGTTTGGCAAGCAAACAAAAGCTCATCTTTTCATAACAAACAACAGTCGGACCTAATCTCCAGTAGGTCGTAGCTCAAGCAAGAAGCAAGCTAGCTTTAGATGGCCAATGCTGAGCTAAACATGTTTACTAACTTCAGTTTACTAACCTAGTTTGGGTTCAGCGCTTCTTTAGTTTGGGTCTTGTTGTATGAGGTTTTAAAGCCAAAGTGAATGATGAAAGGCACAGCAGCTGCGGGTGTTTGTTGTCCTCTCTCATGTGTGGCCGTGCGCAGCTGATACTACGTGTTACATAGGCAGGTTATAGGTAACAGAGGGAGGGGAATAACAGCAAGCTCATCAGACGTTTCCTAAAAATAAACAATGTTCACGAGTCCCGCATGTATTCCACACTTGTTATTTAAAGGGGATTGAGCTTTTCCTTATTTTCTGTCATGTGTTACAATTTTGGATGTTCATAGAAGTAAGCAGATGAAAGACACATCATGCTTACTTCCCTTCGAAATCGGAAAAATGTCCAGCAGTGCCATCAGCACAAAATTGTAAGAAAACAGTGGGACCCTGGTTCACCCATCTACTGGGGTGCATAAAAATTGCAGCAGGTGCTCTGGACTGATGAGTCAAAATTAGAAATATTTGGCTGTAGCAGAAAGCAGTTTGTTTGCCGAAGGGCTGGAGAGCGGTACAAGAATGAATCTCTGCAGGCAACAGTGAAGCGAAAGACATTAGGAACTATCTTCAGCTTTCCAGGGAGTCCTGGAAGTGATGGTATGGCCCCAACAGAGCCCTGATCTCTCTCTCGAATCCAGAGAAGAAGTGTTGGTAGTTCTCCAAGATGTTTGGGCCAACCTACCCGCTGAGTAGTACTACCTAGTAGAATTGATGCAGTTTCAAGGCAAAGGGTGCTCAAACCAAATAATGATTGGATTTAGATTTTTTTTTTCTGCTGATGTACTTTGCATTTTGTTACCTGATAAATATAATCTATTAACATGTCTATGTTTGAAAGCATTCTTACTTTCAGCATTTTTTCCACACCTGCCTAAACCTTTTGCATAGTAACCTATAAGTCCAAGTCAAGTCTGAAGTCTTTTGAGGACGACTCTCAAGTCGAGTCTCAAGTCACTGTGTGTGCGACTTAAGTCAGACTTGGGTCAGAGTCTCAAACTCGAGTCCCCATCTCTGTGAGATTCTCAAAGATTTCCACCCGTTATGATTGGCCAACTTCCTCCTTACCTGAACTCTTAAAGCCTCACGGTAACAGAGATGCTTACTTGTGACTGCCTGAATTATTGAAATATTTTACATACTGATAACATTCAAATCATATCATAACATATCATAATTTTAGTCTCTGTGTCAGTGTCTGACACACTAATACTTTCTTGATTCAATTTTCAGTGTCTGCTCCACCCTTTAAGATTAGAACTGCTTGTTAAAAACTGCTAGCGGTGCACATAACATCACAGAAAGCATTAGTTCCTAAAATCAAATGCTATGCAGAATCTATATTTTATATTTTATATACAATATTTATGGGTGAGAAAATGCTTTGTGGATATGAGCTAAGGATTTCTAAGATGGCTCTTCCTAAAACAGAGAGGGAGAAAAAACAGGGGATCCCTATGTGGGATCTGTTTCACACATCATTTAACTGAGAAATTGTGTTTCTTTTTCAACATATCTCGACAGCCATTAGTGAGGATTTGCCCTCACTTGCTAGAGGTTTTGGTACGCTGGCATTACAGCCACATAGCTAACAGCCGTTATCACGACTTGGGATCCACCAGAGCCCGAACAATTACAAGGACCCATGTTGTTGTGAATATGTGTCACATTAAATTTGCTCTGACAGGAAGGAAGGAGGGAAGTGAGGACAGAAATGCTGTAGGGATTAATGTTGAGCTCGGAAGCCCATTTCTTCAAGGCATTAGCTGCTTGGTGGAGCGCTGAGGGCCTGACAGGGAACTATGACACAGGGTGTTGAGCCATTTTGCAGTGTTACAACTGAACACACACACGTTTTCTTGGACCCCAAGTGTGTGTGGTTGTAAGCTACTGCACAATCAGTTCACACACCTAACACTTGCACGTACTCTAGCTCTAAAGTACTCGGAGGACTGCCGTGCCTCAACAAACGTGACTGAGTTCAGTAGCATTAGCATGCAGGACAAACCGTCAAAAGTTGAATTTTCAAGCTAAAAAAATGTGTAATAAATTAATTATCACAACGAAGTATGACATTTTAATAAATGGGAGAAGACATATCGTCAACAGGACCCCAGGGCACCAAACATAGAGGAAAAACAGAGGTTGATAAATGATGCAGAAATCCATCCACCCAAACCTTTCTGTGTTGTATGTAAATAAGTTTGGCCTACAGGTTCGGCCCATTTGAAGGGACAGAGCTCTAAAAACAGGCCAGAGGATTTCAGATTGGTATTTTAACGGTGTGACCTTTTGAGTGAGTTGAATACATGAAGACAGCAGTGTGGAGCCTGATGAATAGCTTGGGTCTTTTCCCAGCTGGGAGAGCAGATGCTGAGAGGAGAAACAGAACATGTTTTTCTATCCTCCTGCACTCTCTTTTTCTCCCTGCTTCTAATCTTATACAGTATTAGAGATGTGGGGTGGAGGGAGGTGGGGGGTGGGGGCTCAGGAGATGACACACTATTAACTCTCCTAGCGTTAATCTTAATGCCTCATGCTAGAGCACTATACACAATCCATTTTAATGCAATTAGCTCTTGCCAGGAAGGATGAGTTATTCAATAGGAGCATAATTGCATCCTCAAGTTTTTACACTGGTTCATTCCAGGGATGTAATTACTTTCATACATGGTTTAACACATAGCGCCACTGACACATAGAGTATGTACACATACTGATGCACTGATGCAGACACATACACAGTCATATAAAATTAAGTTGACGTGCAATATATCACACAATTTTACCTGATTATTCAAAGTAGAAAAGTAGAATTGCCCAGCATCAGGTTTCATCAGTGTTGGTATTCACATACAATTCCCAGACAGCAGACCCCGACGCACCGGGGTCCGGAGATTGATGAGCTGGCTCTGGATATGTCACCCTGAGGGGGGGCAAATGTGTCTTCCTGCTATCCTACAAAGCCATCTAGCTGCTTTGTATTAAAATCAGGATGACAAAAGCTCCAAACATTAGGCTACACTCAGAGGAAGATAAAGTAAGATGCACAGTACACATGCTGGCATTTTCCTTCCTCAGTCTGTTTACCCTTTCCTCTCTGTTGCTATCATCACTCCTTTTGGCTTTGAAAGTTTTCTAAGAGACGTGGCAACGCCATCCATAATACACCACCATACCCCAACCAGCTCTTTTTCCCATGAGTTTTCTGTATATTTGTCTTTTTTCTTTTTTAAAGTTGGTTCTGGTTAACTGATTAGGTGTTTGTTTACAGTCTGATATCTATTTGTGACAGATTGAAAATTTCAAATGAAACTGTAGCATGATTAGCTCATGTTTGAAGTTGCTTTTTCAGAGTGGATGTCTCTCCCCCTTAAGGATAATAGACTTTGAAAACATAACGACATTGCAAGATGATGACATCTAGTTGAGAGCTATTGCACGGATACATAGCACAAAGAGTGGTTTCTCAAAAACTTGATAAATTCCCTTGCTGCTCACTGTGAGCACTAAGTCCCCGTTCACTTTCCCCCCTATTGTAGTAAATTACATAGAAGGCAAAGATGGAAGGCTTACATCATTGTCCCTGCAAGGCCATTGCTTAACCAGTGATGTCTGTGTAAATAAAGGTTCTGTGTAATGGGGGGGGGGGGGGCATAAGCCCAATGAGCTGCCGCAAGGGAGAGTGTTCCTCTGCTAAGTCTATAA
>NC_060167.1:29833120-29901182 GCF_021292245.1 Micropterus dolomieu
GGGGGGGGGGGGGGGGGGGGGGGGGGGGCATAAGCCCAATGAGCTGCCGCAAGGGAGAGTGTTCCTCTGCTAAGTCTATAAATAATGGAGATGAAAGGGGAACTAGGCCTAGAAATGATGTCGAGTGGCCCTGAGCAGCCCAAGGGCCCCTGTCAGAGCCAGGGGGAAGCAAGCTCTACGTCCACCCACGACAGTCCTAAGCCTCCAGTTAAATATGGCAAGGAAGCAATGCTCAGCCATTTACAATGAGGGAGTTGATCAATTGTTATGCAACTGTTTCACTTCTCCTTTCCTTCTCCTACCGCTGTATTATATTGAGCTAATACACAGCTGTGGCAAGAAACCAGAAAATCTTACTGCTGTTTTAAAAGCTGGTGTTGGCATCCAGAAGCCACACTTGTCCAAAAATGTTAACAATTATGCATGCTGTAATGAAATCTTGATTATTCTAGGACTGAAATAAAGCATACGATCTTGAAGTTACTCAGACAGCCTTGGAATGGTTATTTCTCATTCAAAAGAAAGTTTGCACTCAAACCGCAATTCCCTGACATGGCTGTCGAAGGTCGGGCCCCTGTGCTCATGTGACGTGCACTTTACTGTGGCTCCCTCCCATGCAGTCAGCGACGGCAGCAGGAACAGCATGTCCAGATGCACTGACCCCTCCTCTGTGTAGCAAATCGCTGACAAGGAACTTTTACAGGCAAACTCAACATATTTCCCGGTGTTGCCTGAGACCCTTAGAGGGCTTTGCCGATCCTCCAACCCTTGCAGCACATATGACCTTGACTGCAGAAACTGGAAGCTCTCAGGTATGCAGACAGCTGTCATGGCAGAACTGCAGGCGGAGGTCAGTGATGGTGGGGTGCTCACGAAAATCCCTAAGCATGTGAGGTACAGTATAACTGACACCGGCACACGTTCAACCTTCACGTAGCTGGATCTGTCATCCCCACACACAGACATGACTGCTTTCCTGCCGTGTACTGCACACATTTCATCTGGGTGAGCTATTATGTCTTGACACTGGAGCCTCAGCAATCTGACAGAGCCTCATTACCTTAATCCTTGACTGACTTGCTCTTACGCCCAATGTTTTTCACCCTTTGTCTTCTCCAGTAATTGCCAGGATTATTTAGATATGTTCTACCTCTAAGCTGAATGGATGCTGTATGAATGCATGCACATAGTGTGTGCTAATGCCTGTGTGAGCAAAGAAACATCTTTCCTACATATTATTTCTTCGGCTGCCGTTGCATTTCACGCTTAAAATTGGCATAGAGGCCCAACAGGAGGAGAAAAAGTTACATATCTGCTAGTGTGATTCTACATAATAACCCTCACCGTAACACACTTTACTGGGGAAAACTGACGCCCAGCCAGAGCTAGTGTGTCTATAATCGTGCTCTCGCCATTCTCAGACACGTCTCGTGATGCAGACATCCCGCCAACTCATTTATAAATGATCTGAGAGAATGATACAGCCCTAGGAAAAAAAAATAGAAAAACGTGTAGCTGTCCAAGTGAATTTCACTGACATGGTGCTTTATATAGAGCAGACTGGACTTCAGAGTGGGGAGAGCAAGAGAGTGAATTCCATTTGGTGTTGAACTTCACTGTTGTACCTTCAGGCTACAGTCATGGACACACAAGTCCCACTGTGACATCCATTTCATTGACTTTGTGCTGCAGTATTTACCATCCTTTTCCAACGCACCGTATAAAACACACCTTTTCCAGTCATTGTCTCCCTCACCAATCCTGGGACATATAAAGCATTTTCTGAAGATCAAGACAGTGCATTGTTCAGAGTTGACGTTCACCATTTCCCTATAAATCTTTCATTCTAGTGGCTGTGTTAATTTACAGCAGCACATGTCTGCGTAATGATAATGCTGTAAGCACCAGCCATCTCTGGGGGAACTATGTAGAAGTGGAACGCTGTACTTGTTTTTCTCTGCATGTCCCAGGGAGGCATGATGGGAATGTGACACTGGCATCTCTTGTAAAACTTCTAACCCATTGCTCCAGCTTTCGCAACTATATTAATAAACAAGCTGATACACACATTAGCAGATTGACAGTACCAAAATAGAACAGAATGACAGAACGATGAGCATGGGAGTGGAACCAAGGCAAGCTTCAAGTCTCTAAAGAAAATATCTTAAGTATTAGCACGCTCTTAAGATTGCTATAACCAGATACTTTTCCATCACCATTGCAATGAACTAGCATTTTTACTTTATAATGTCATAAACTCATCCAGATTCATTCCCAATTGACCTGCTTATTTCCTAGACTGTCTATCTCACCACCTCTTCAGTTTATTAACTTCTTTTACCACTTACAATTTGGTTACCACTCCTGACTGCCACATGAACATCTCCATTTGCTCTCTTGAGATAATCCCTGGTGAAATCTTTAAATTTGTCAATGGCACATTTGGTCCCAGGATACTCTCAATTAAGAGCTAACTGATAACTGGTCCCTTTCTTTAGTTACGCCACTCTTCAATCAAGCATGCACAGAGTCCCTGATGAAAACAGCAGAAACCAATATTTTGTCTGATGTTGTCTGAACCACAGTGACAGGAGATAAGACCTGAAGTTCTGAACCTACAGGTCCTGCTCTGTTCACCTGTCAGCAGCAGCAGCAGTTTAAAACTGCTGTTGCAGACATGCTTATATGCACCATCTACAGGGAAGCAAAATTCCCCTAATCTGAACAAAGCAGTCATTTTAACGCAAACCACAATGTTTCTCTAAAATTTTGTTTAATTTTTCAAGAGTGATTTGTAACAGTTTTGGAAGCCACAGATATATGCTCATGGATAGTGACGTTACTAAATAATGATGCCTGTCGAGCGCTTTGTATAGCGTTTGTCAGAGCATAACATCATCAATCATTGCAGGTCTCTAGATCAAAAGTAGGCTGAAGGAACCTTTGAAAAGTAGCTCCTGGGAATTACTACATGAACTACAGTGAAATTGTATAGATGAGAACACACCATGTTGGTATGTTTCAATGGCTCAGGATGGTGCATGCTTGTCAGCAGAAGAGAGAACATCTAATGGCACCAAAGCATGTTTGAGCCGTTTACAATTAAGGTCATTCTAAATTCACAAACCTCTCTACAACCTGCTTTCTGCTTGTCCTCTGTTCATTTTTGACAAGGCAATGTACCCCAGGGTAAAGCCAGGCGCATTAACCTTGCCCATCCTCCAGGAGCATCTGCTGCAGGGTACCCTCCATCAAGGCTGCCCTTCCACCAGAGGTGTGACAGGTCCTCTGTCACACCTCGGCCTCACAACTCGGTGCTAAAGATGGATGGGTGAGAGTCCCAGTACCCAGGTGAACTGCAGTGGGCCCTCTCAGCCTTGATGCTGGTAGTTGCCAGCCTACAAACTGACCAGGCTGGAGCTGACAGCTACCTGGCCCAATCACTAAGCTGGATTATGCAGGAGAGAGCTGCCAACACCCTTCTGGTACTAGGACCACAGGCCTTACAACAATTACTCAGCAGATCTGATTCTGAGAAAAATACTAACAGTATAAGGTAGAGCCGACTGGCATATATAGAGGTTGTGTAAACACTTACTTTAAATACTCAAGGTGACTTCAAGGTGGTACCCCACTGCCTACTGATCTGAGGGGGATGCTGGTAATGAGCTGGCGTGATTGATCAGAGGTTGTCAAGGGACATCAGCTTGGGTGTGGCCAGTAATGCTCACCAGTCAGCATGGGACCACCATCAGAGGGCAGCTGTGATTGGACACAAGTTACAGGGATGTCCTATACCACGCTACTCACTACATCAGCCCTCCAGAGGAAGAGGATTCGAGAAATCCCACATACTGCTTTTTTCCTTTTGTGGGGGGTTTGTTTTGAGGGGCCGGCCTATGCTTTATTGGCACAAAGGTTTGGCTTTGATGTGTTCAGATACTTCACTGTTAGTGTCTGTTTTTGTATGTTGTGGCAGTGTACTGTGGTTTTATGTTTCCCATTTTGCTGAATAACTATAGGATGTGATAATTGCGTGGAGCCACAGATAATAACAGAGATTGTTAGAGGAAAACACAATTTTCTTGTTTGTTTTTTTTGTCAGCTTTCTGCTGCCTTCTTTTTGCGCCGTTTTGTTATTCCCATGTTGTTTTCACACTTTTATTGTGTGTGTCTCTCGGGAGTCTGTGTTCATAGGCACAGTAAGATTGCCTCTAAACGGACCGCTGGTCTCTCTTGGTAGGAGATAGAGTAGCCATTATTCAGGCCCTGGCCTCCTCCCAGCTTGCCTGGTCACCCATCCCCAGCTGAGTGACAATGAGGCTGGGCCGCAGAGGAGGCTCAGGGAGGCGAATATGACAGGGCGCAGGCGGCTGTGAATTTGGATGGAGGTGTTGCTGGGGAGGTGTAGGTGGTGTTTGGTAGGAGGGGAGGAGGAGGGTAGCCACAGAAACCTGGATCCAGGGCCTGTCAGCGAGGTGGCAGAGCGGACAGACTGCTCTGTGCTGAGCTCTCCCCACTCAAGAGCCCAGTAACACTTAACCACCATGGAACATCCAAAAACGTTACTGCTCAGTGACTGCTCAGCCCAGGACTGCACATCTGAGAAGCAACTTGGCCGAGGGGCTCAGCAGAGTGAAGTGTAACTAATACAGGAGACAATAAATAAATGTGGCCACAGCCTATATCAAAACTCAAGACAGTGTTAAAATGGCAGCCTTTCTTATGAATTTGCAATACAAAAAGCAGTTTAGGTATCAATCCTTGCCTCAACACTTTTCGATAAAATATTTTTCTCATACAAATCACTGTTACTGCTCTAACCCACCAGAAAGGCTCAACATGTTAATGATTCATTTTCCCTTTGAAGGAAATTGATAATACACTACCTTGCACCCAGTCATATTCATGGCTGATGATGTGAGTTTGTGGTGGTTATTAGAGCTTGATTCTATGTTGAGCAAATTGACAATATAGCTGGGATTTGTAGATGACCAAAGCTCCCAAGAATCCAACTGCAAACCCAGCAATTATTTACGCAAGTTATGCAGACCCTATGGGAAGAGTCATTGCTTTAAGGGAATTGCAGTGACTGGGCTCAATTCACAGGGAGCTGATAGTATATAATGTGTGTGTGAGTGCATCCTTGGGTTCACTGAAAGGTTTCTTTGCTTTTTTTGTTCTGTATGATGCTTTTTTAAAAAGGTTAATTGAATCTGTTGACCTCAGAAATGCTTATTTTCTTCCATTCAGGAAATAAAAACATTAGTCTCACTTCCAGCAAAGAGCAAAAAACTCTGTGATATACCAACATTTTCTAGCCATACTAGAGTGGCATTTAGTGTAGTGTCTTCAAAAGTAAGCAAAACAAGGTATCTTTTTTATTCATCGTACACCGGTGTATCCCATACTTTGTAGCACAAATAAAATGCACAAAACCTTCTTCATGCAACCAAACACGTAACTGTGTAGGTAGAAACATTGCTGTGAGAACATTGGGTTTCCTTGAATTATGCTCCTCTCATCCCAGCCATCGATCAGCACCTTCGTGTGACGGCAGGAAATCACATCATATTACTACCCCTTCGCTAATGTCGTTAGCGGATATTGTTCTGGGGCGAAGTGTGGACTTGCCCAATGTGATTAGACCGTATGATGAATTTGCCCTGTTGTTTGGAGACTGTTAACTGACTAGAATGATTGACCTGAACCAAGAGCCTTCTGGGCATTTATTGATGTTCCCCGAGTGTTATTCCTTTAATGACTGCACTCTGATCATTGCTAGCTTTATGGCTTGAGGGAAGCCAAGTTGAGTTAGCAAAGTTAGACTAAATGGAGTTTTAGAAGTCCATGGTCACAAAGCAGGGTTATTGTTCACACATGTGGAATGGCAGTGTTCATTCCCTGGATTTCTGTTTTTAGTCAATGTTTGTGATGACTGTAAGGGCTCTCAGATAGGTAAAGGAGAGCCAAATGCCTGGAAGGCTCAGTCTTTTGTACCTCTGAGGACGTTAGGCCTCTCTTGGGTTGAGGTCTGGCAGTTTTAGCTAAGACAGAGTGGTCAGGGCACACTATGAGTCCTGTAGTTTTATTTTCAGTAGCCGCAATAGGTACACAAAAGAGGAGAGATCAAAGGGTTGAGAATTATCAGAGTTTCTGAGATTCACCAGCAACCGACCTTTCTCCTTACCTCTTTCTACAATATATATTTCAGTATATGACATTGTGTTTGTGTGTGTGCAACAGCCTATGCCCTGTGTAGGCTGAAGTGTGTTCTGTCAATCAGTGGTTATCTGTGCACTCAAACACTCCCAAGAGTCAGGCCCTTACTTGTTAAATTGACTCTCCCAGGACATTTTTGAGATCTGGGGAATGTGGAAAAACATACAGCAGAATCATAACAACACTTCCGAACAGAAGATGGGTAGCAAGTGTATCACCCACCCACCTGCTCACATGCTCAGTCTGCCCAGCCAAGTACGGTTCAAAAACACCTGGTTTGAATGGCAAAATTAACACAGGTTTTAGTTGGTAAAAAACAAAGCTAGACACTATTAACGTGTCTTAGTCTTTCAGCAAATAAACAATTTGCTTTGTTTGCTTACTGTGTTTGTGGTTTGAGTCCAGCTGGGGACATTATTTTGCATATCGTTCTATATCTCTCTCTATCCTTATTTCTTCTCTGTCGTCTCCCTCATACCATAAAGGCATAAAATGCCCCCAGAACACTTGCTTTTCAGCTCCACATCTCATTTAAAGCAATACAATTTATTATTCCAGCCGCTGGTTTTGGCAGCGTTCGTAGGTGGACACGGGAAACTGCTTGATGCTATTGTAATGTTTTCAGCTGTTTGCTGTTTGAACTGCTGCAGTCCACTGTTAATTAAGAGCCAGACAAGAACTCTGTTTATTCCAGTTTCTGTATTATTTACATATTCCAATGTGCCATCTGCACACATATGAAATGTGTTATACTGCAACTTCAGTTTGTATAACACTGTCAAAAGCAAATCTGTCTAGTAAAAAAAGTTTGAATGACTCATAGCTTCAGTTATCATCCATGATGCCTTATTAATTGATTTTTTGGCAACCCTTATAACTGGTTGCTTGAGCCATTTACACTTACAAGGTACTGTTTGATTTCTCTCCTTTAATACTATAAATATTGTACCTTTTACAGTGTGCATGGATGACAGCTGGTTTCTGCCATAGATAGCAAATCACATGTGTTATAATTCTCCCTGGGGGGTGGGTTGACTTACTGTTGGCTGAAATGTTGGATTTACTCATTCACAGTGAGTCACTACAGTACAATATTGTGGCAATTATCTCTTCTGTTGCAAGCTGCCTTATAAAAGCAACAAATCCTACGTGCTGATCCCTCTGTACCTAAGCGACAGGGAAAGAGGTTCTAATGCTTCTGGAACATGGTACAGAGCATCAGAAAACAGACCACGCTTTTGTTCCTTCAGTATTAGGTCTTATCTTTTTGAAGCCATCTTCATTTTCTGTAATCTGCAGCCCTGAGACAAAGGCCAATAACCCTCCTCTTGAGAGTTAACAAAGCTCATGCTTACATAATAATAACAATTCCCCCATCCTCTTGTTTTGTTACTCTACTGAAAGTTTTAAAACAATTACAATGATCAGTATTTTTTACATTCAAAGGTTAATAGAACATACTTTTTATATGCATGGAAAATAATATAGAGGGTGTCTTAATTATATGATAGATATTTTTTTATAACATACCCAATACACTGAACCATGTTAAGTGCAGTATAGATTATACACATGTCTAACAAAAATCTTAAGTATTCTATTCTAGAAATCTACAAAATCTCTCTCTCTACTGCCGTACATATTTATAGGTTACACAAACTTCATTAGCAGTTTGTGTGGTGGATAACAGCCCTTACGTATCAAGCTGTTGTGGTACATATGCTTATAAATGTCTCACATAGCCGATTCCTTTGTGTGAGAACACTGCCCACATGCCTATTAGAGTGTGTCTGGCCCATTAGTTGCATTTAAGCATGCATATAATGTCCATGTGGTCGTGGTGACCACCAATCACCATTAACCCCCCTCCACACACACACACACACACACACACACACACACACACACACACACACACACACACACAGACCCTGTCCATAACCACCACACACCCCAGATGTGTAGTTGCCCACCATCAGAGGAGAGAAAGTCGATTGTGCCGCATGTTGATTTGAAAACACACTCGCCATGTGCCAACTGCCCACACAGTGCAATCAGCTCCTGCCTACAGGTACACAGGCATTGAAGAAAACACATTGTTGCGATACAGTGAGAAAAGGAAACAAGCACACTGTACATGGATAAAAAAATACCACGTGAGACAAGCTTAAACTGTCATGGCTACCTTTACAATACAAGGCACCAACGTGCAGAAGCAAATGAATATTTATCACTTGTATTCTCAGTGTTTAAATGTGCATTAGTAAACACCGTCCACCTGAAGACACAGGCCATTGCAAAAATCATTGAACATGACATTTGTTATATATTCATGAATATATTACACAAATGATGAATGCATGTTTGCCTAATGATGTTATTCGATTAAAATGTATCATAGATGCTGTCATTTTACTTATATCCAATGCTCCAGAAAGTATAAATCTTACAGAGTTACATGCAGAATGTTTTTGCATTTTGCTCTGTCGCTTTCAATTGTTGCACACACAGCAGGAAGATTATGGCTACTTTAACAATGTAGGGATTGGAGAATCCATGAATACTTAATAAGTGTCTGGTAAAAATGATGTAATGGTGAGTAAGCCCCTGAAAGCCATTAGTTAGAAAAGTTAAACCTGAACCATTTTTCTGCTCCAATTCACCTTTTGGTAGTATCCTTATGAGTCTTCTTTGTGCTCCAATGGTGTCTGTACACACAACATAGTGAGTCTCTGGTTTAATGTGTGCTTGTCTGTGTTTGTGTCAGAAATACATCTGTTAGTTTATTATGAAAACAAACGCAGACTGTCGAGATTTGATCATTCAATATGATGCACCAGGACAAGGGCCGTTTGGTATTCACTTTGAATGTCTGTTTACCACTGATGTCAGCCTTTCAACTGTTGGATAAAACATTGTAGGTCCCTCGCACAGTAGCCCTGAGCTCCGCCATACGTTTGCATACAAGGATCTGAGCCTCAGTGGAACTGACAGTATCACTTCATGACTCGCTGTACGCACAGTGGCAATCCTTTGATCACCATCACTTTGAGTGGTGGATGTGAGACACCCTTACAATGGGAGGCATTTGGCCCCCACCATAATGTGGTAAGTACTCTTCTTAAGGACACTTTTGTAAGTACATTTATATTTCTACTCCACTACAATTCAGAGGCAAATGTACATTGTGCGCCACTACATTTATTTGATAACTTTAGTTACTAGTTACTTTGCAGATTCAGATTAATGATAATAATAATTAATAATAATACATATACAATCAACATATGATGTATTATCATAGTTCAAGATAAGACAGGAGAGAGATTCACAAGCTACCCAGCAGTATATAAAATAATAAAATGAGCCCCACGATTTCCATGAATGAATGTGAATCAATAATTTTTGTCCAAAAGTATAATTCTTTCTATAATTAAACGAGACATTCTGCTTAATGACTACATTTACTTTTGGTACTTCAAGTATACATTGTTGTTTATACTTATGTACTTTACTTAAGTAATTTTTAATGCATGACTTTTACTTGTAGCAGAGAACACCCTGTGGTATTGCTACTTTTACTAAAGCAATAGATCTGAGTACTTCCACCCCCACTGCTGAATACAGCCGGTTACAGCAGGAAGCATTTAGTGATTCATGCAATATTTGACACATCCCAGTGGCTCTCTCTCTCTCTGTTCCCTTTCTTTCAATCAGTCCCTCCGTGTATGCGTATGTCTTTTACAGACAGATGAGAATGAGACTCCTTCATCCTGTTCAACTCCATTAAGCAGCTAGTGTGCCTCAGTTCACCACAAATCATAATCTGCTCATGGTGAGAGGAACTATTTAGCATGGATGGGACTTGATGCCAAAGAGTCACATTGAGTTTAAGTGAGGGTGTGTGTGTGTGTGTGTGTGTGTGTGTGTGAGAGAGAGAGAGAGAGAGCGAGAGAGTCAAACTGAATTGTTTGCATGTCAAACCTAACACACATCATATCTACACCCATGTCACCACTTGTGCCAAACGTGTATCGCTATCACTATCTTGCTGGAGATGTGACATTTCTTGGCAAATGGATGACTGCTTTTTCAATCTTCAGTCAAAACATGGAGTGTGTCGGTGCTTCCTTTTTCACCTCAGAAGGGGGTGGGGGGGTCAGATCAAGACCTCCATCTGTGCAGACCTCAGAGAGAGACACTGCATGACTTGTCAGCCACCGCTGCAGCACGTTATATTGATAAATATTGCCCGAATTGAGATACAACAGGCTGGGGTGTCACTGCAGCAAAAAACTGCTCCCTACATCTCCCAAGTCAACAAGATGGATCTATTGCTGTGTTGCTTTAGTCAAAAGAGTTTATGTGATTTCTCTGTTTTTGGAAGCTTGTCTCACAAATTTTGCTGCTGGTAACAAGAAAAACAACAATTGAGAGTGATTGACAGAGAGGGTAGAAATGTGCGGAAGACTAAGACCGAAGGAAATACGGAAGCCAATTAATTCATGATATGTTTGCTGTCTGTTTTCTGTTTATTGCTCTTACCCTGTTTCTCTCTAACACCCTCTTTAAGGCCATTATTAGCATGCTTGAGTCTTCAATTCCCTCAGTGCTCTTGGGGAGGCTCTCATCCACCCAGTTCATATTTAGTCTCCTGAATTAAACATTCATAACTCAGGTATGTGGTCTTAAAAACAATGAGTGCTGCTGTTTCAGAAAAGGCCCGCATCAATCACAAGCCCGAAGAAGCCAAGCATGAGAAAAAAACAACCGCCCTTGTCAAAGCAATTTGGGCTCACCTCGGGGGCAGCGTGGGGGTCACGGGCACCGGTTCCGCAGTAGGATCCACAGGAACTAACAACATCATTTGCATTTTCTGGGACCACCCATGTCTCAGTGGGATTATTATTTTTGCCTTTCAGCTGGTTTATCTCTTAAATACACAGAGCCATACAGTAGTACAGCCTCATGTTAGCGCTGCCTGGTTTATTTTCAGACTTCAGCCACCCTCTGTTATGTAACCTACCTCTCAGCCCCCGTTATTTTTCTAAACACATTAGTGCTGAATTATGGGTATGCATCATGTAATTATTGAAGAAATGCCCACAGAAAAGGCACTCCCAAGAGACTCAACTGTTGTTATTGCTGTTATTATTATCATCATTAGTGCTATCAGCTTGACTGGGGAATAAATATTCTGGCTCTCAATTGTAGGACAATTGCTGATTAATCCAGAACAAATAAGGCCTTGCAATTTGTGGCTCAAAAGAACAGGCACAAAGAGTTCCTCTGCTCAGTAACCACCCTCTGTCTCATACCACATCGGTCCTTCTCCCACTCTCCCTCGTCCTCTCCAATACTATTGAATCTCTAATTAAACCACTAACAGGAGAAGAAGGGAGCACCTTGGGATGCTCTGACCACCCACCAATAAACCTCTATAAGAACCTAACCCTCTTCTGTCATCTTCCCTGTGTCCCTCACTTGCAGTTGGACTCACAACTATTTGCTTTGATTGCATTAAATAGTGCATTTCAATTTGTGGTCTAATTGAGAGCCTGTCAGACCCCCTACCACTTTCAAATTTCACACCCCTGCGGGTATCCTTGCATGAGTAGGAAGAATCTACACACAGGGAAAACACAGTTTTCATGTCAAATGTACATAAAACCTTGGGTGGATACATGCAGATTCTGGTGCTTTCAGTAAGTGGTGAACAGTGGAGTCACTGCAGGCCTTTCCTCTTTCTTTGCTCTCTTTCAGTTATATATATTATATATATCAGAGACAGCTGAGCAGCCACACACTTTAGCATGCGATGCAGGTGCTGTTTGGTTGTCTAAAGGCTCCCCAGCACTGGAGAGAAGGCGGAGCCTCCATGTTCCCTCTGCCAATGAAGAAAGGGAACAGGTGAAAACAGAAAAAGGAAATTAGTAACAGTCTGCTCAGTCACACACACGCATTGGCAATTGCTGTGTCCCTGCAGAATGCACAGATTCTCCAAATTGTTTGTCTTAAAAACACAATTTTGAACAAAGTGGAACAAAGCAAGGGTTATATTGTACATACTTGAAACTGTTTGGTAAAGTGCCAGCAGGTGTACGTAGCAGAGCTCGTCCTCCAAATGAGAGTTGGCGCACAGCTTCAATCAGAACTGAGTGTGAGGACGATGTAAAAATAGTGTTGGCAGTCAGCAAAAATCACTCAAATGTGGAAGGATAGGTTTGGATTTTTCAAGTCGGTCTAAATACAACACTTACAACACACCACATGTCCTGTTGAAGGAGTAATTGGATGCTGTAATTATTCTCCTCATCTCCATACTGGCCATGTAGACAGCCAATGGGTATCTTCAAAAGTATTTTTAGTTCCAAATTCTTTCTTTGTGTTTCCTTGCAACACGCGCGATAAACCCATACACATGGATACCCTACACAGCCTCATATTAGCTTCAGCTAAACTTTAGAATGTATTTTTGTGCTGAACTGGAACTGTGGATTTTGTCCTTTATTTGTTACAGTCAGAGCTGGAGACTGGCATTAAAACCCACAGTAAATGATTTTTTTGTGGCCACTTGAGAGCAGCAGAGACAAGCTGAAAACAAGTTTTATATATATATATAGTGGTAGTAGAGATATAGAAAGATACAGAAAGAAAATGGGAGGGGAAACTTTTTTAACTCACAATAGAGAATTGTATTAAGGTGAAATTATCAGAAGCTATCCTTTAAAGCTTTAGGAACAACCATGTATTATTAAACCAACAAAACCATTATGTTTTCATATATACAGTAAATGTCATAAATAAATACACCCACCTTGTGTTGGATGTTTATTTTCAGAGCCTGACAAAATCTTAGTCAGCAACTTGACCGTTGCCATTTTCCTGTTTCCATGCGGGTTGCATTCATGATGCAGGCAGATGTCACCTTAGAATGAGTGTAGGTGTTGAAGTGTAGGTGTTATTGAAAGAGGAGAGAGAGAGAAGCAGACAGGGTCCAGTTGTGACAAAAGTGAGTCAGCCAAAGGAAACGGGGCTGGTTGCTGCCTTCCTTCCTTCCTTCCACCTCCTCCTCCTCTCTCTGTAACTCTGTTGGGATTTAGTTATTGTCTATTTTTTCTCCTGTTTGGCAGGTAGTTTTGCCTGATAAATGAGCAGCAGTTGAATCGAACAAACAGCAGAGGAAATTGCATTCAACAGTAAAAGTTTCCTTCTCTTCTTTCCACCCTCACACTTTTATTCTTTTTCTTTTCTGCTTTAACGTCTTTGACGGTGACAGTTGAACGGGATAGGTGACAGTGTTTGGTGGTGCTACTAGAGCTTGGAAAAGAATGTAGGGGACTATCTTTATGTCTGGCAAAATGGAAATGTTTAGAACTAGCACTCACATACTGTACCCTGCTACCAATACAAGAAAGCTGTAAAAGCCCTCCTCCTGCCGATGCCAGAAACAGGCTCATTTTCTCACTGAGATGAAGAAAAAAGAAATGTCTTTCAACCTGCATCCGCTCTTCTATGCTGAGAACAAGGGAAGCTTTCAGTTTAAGTGGAGTATCAGGAGAAAGGGTGAGTGAGAGAGAAACAGACAGGGAAGAAGAGGGAAAGTGAACGAGGCAGTGAGCTTGGTTCGGGAGCCATTTCATCACTCATTGTGTTGTGAGACTGTCCCACTGCTTTGGCTCAGCGATGCCAACTGCTCGGAGGAAAGCAACCTGCTGAGTGCTGTCTATTGGATGCCACCATGAGAAGATTTGAGGCAACATAAAATGGGTAGTTTTGCATAATGCCAACTTTATTTCTGCTGGAGAAATTTTCTAAACTTTCTAAACTGCCACTTTCAGCCTTTTGGACATTAATGTTTCTGCTAATGTGGTTAAGTGCCTCTGGACTGAGCTGAAGTTACAAGTACAGTGTCACTTTCTTTTGAATTCAAACATTGGACATCTGCAGTGGTGAAAAGCAATTTCACCACTGCAGGTGAACTCCCATTGTGAAAATTGTGTTTTGAATAATGACTGAAACAATAGTCACCTAACTGTGTACTGACCCTGTTTCTTTTCACCGCGTGTCAGCTATTCTTGCTCAAAATTTAATTTGGTTTTCTTTTGTTCACCACTCACGCTTTTGCAGGGAGTCACATGTGATGTAGTCTTACCTAATAAAACTAGGTCGAAACCTAGTACTAGCTGAACCGTGTATGGTCAATGTGCTGTTTTCTGGCCAAATTGTTACACGCATAGTCAGTGGCAGTGTCTATAAATGCAATTTTCTGTAGGAGTCCCAGTAATATTTGTCCTTAAAGTGTGATGAGGAAGAATATTACATGTCATGGTTAAGCTGCATATGAGTAAATCTTTTTTTTAGATAAATGCAGCTGCAAGAACAACACTTTCCACTCATATCTTGAAATATTTGGTTTGAAACAGAACTAATTATAATATAGTAATTCTATTAACTCTCTCCTGCTCTTTTATTCGTTACTATCTGTGGGATGCGTCGTTTTTCTATGGCTCACTCTGTGTTGGGTGTTATGTCAGAGTGACTGTTACTTGGAATGTTTTAACTGTGCGCTTCCCCCCATGCCTCTGGGCTGATGGAGTACTGTTTTCAGTACTCTGCTCTGTGCTGGACTATTACAGTCCGCATTCATCATCTCTGGATCTGACAGCAGTGGGTTTTATGTTGTATTCCAGTTTCATTCATGATGAATATCATGCATTGTACTGTCTATGTCATCTGTGCACATATGATGTACTGTGATGCGCACTGGACCATGATGCATTGGTGATGCATAGACCCAGTATGCATGAACTAAATCCTGCTTCTGCCCTTATCCCATTACTGATAGCCTTAAAAAAGCCAGATTTTATGATTAGGCGCAGCCCTCTAAGCTGTGGGCCTCACTGGGGTGGGGCCCACATAGTAAGAGGGCATAGACCTTACGTCTTCAGTCCTGCCGAGTGAAGGATGAACCCACTAGCAATAGCCTTAGAGGCCTGTGCCTGTATTCATAGAGTCTGGAGTTATGGTACATGTTTCAGTTTACAGTGTTTCTCTAAGAAACGTGTTTGTCGGCAAGTAACCTGTTATGTGTGTAACTGTTCACTGTTATGTGTGTGCGGTGTGTATGCGCTAATTGCCCCAGTGAAAGAGTGTTTCCTTTGCAGCCAGAGCTCATCCCTTCAATATGACCCCTAAGTCAGAACTAAAAAGGATCTCCAACACAGGACCTTCATTATGCCACAACCCCATGCAAATCAACCACTCTGACAATCTCCAGTGTTTCAAAAAGCCTTTCTGTAAAGGTTAGAAGGGTCCCCGTCTGCCTGTCTCTGAGTCGTCCTTTTTCAAGGTGAGCTCCCCAGCACCATCATAATTGAAAATTAAGTATTTGCCGCGGTATAATTAAATGGTGACTTCTGAACTCAAATGAGACCTCAGACGCATATTAAGAGATTAGGAGGCTTGGATCTATTCATACACACATGCTCGCACACACAGACATGCACGGTCAAACACACACATACAATGACAAGGTAACAAACGGTGACAGCTTCTTAATTATCACCCTGCCCAAGTCGTTAAAGCACAGCCTCCTACATCACCTTTCGATTTCTACAGCCCATAAGTTCAGAGAATATCTCATTTATTTTTAATTAATTATCAGATAGCCCCATAAAGGTGGTGGTAATGACGAGGGAGAGGGCTAGACAGCTCTTCAGGGACTAATTCGGGGGTGGGGGACTGAATTTGTGAACTTTCAGTTTTGGGTAAGGAGGAATCAAAAAAGTTGTTACTCTTATGAAATAGATATATTTTTAAAGCACTATTTATAACATGTGGACAAACAGTTAAGACCACACCGTGGATATTTTTGGAAGCTTTTATCTAGTAGACGTGGTTACAAATGGTCCCTGCATAGCAGCTTAATTGAAACAGATTAGTCAAGGCTTCTGGACCATCTTTTGAAAGTGCTCACCAAGTAATGTTATTTTCATTTACTGACCACTTGCTACCTAATGTCTCAGTTCCAATTATCTCACACTGCAGAAAACTGTGAAATACTATTATTACCTTCACTATTATAGATTCCTAATGAATCATAAATTAAAGTGGAGGATATTTTGATATGTGGAACAGAGAGAAAAATGCCAAGAGCCTTTTCTTATTTCAACAAATGGAATTATCAGTGGAGTTTAGTTAGTATAAATCTTTTAGCAATGTTAATATAAATATGATTAATGATTATGGATGTAGTCATTTTTATTCAGAATTACCCATTAGTTTGATAGGGCACACTTAAATTTCACTTTCTTTCATTCATTTCATTCCTCTTTTTCAAATCTTGGCTGCCTCAGTCAAATTTGGCAAATATCACTTTTTACAAAATAAATATGTAGAAGTTGACAGGGCATTGATGTCACATCATCTGTAAAGTGAAAATGATTGTCACTGTTACGGAATGATCTGTTATATTCCTCGTCTATGCTCTGCTGTTGATGTAGTGTTTTAAGTTGGGTGAAATGGCAGATGGACTTCAGTCTAGTAATAGCATCACTTAACTGGGATCAGCACCAAACCATAACACTCACATCAGTCCCATTGTTATGTGTGATACTTTAAGCTCAGCAGTGGTTTAAATTGATTAGCACGCAGTGTCTCCTACTTAGCCAGAAAGGACCGCGTTTAAAACAAATCACACCAGCTCTTAATCTTGGCGAGGGCAGAGCAAAGGCAATCAATAGCATTAGAATGTAGTTCTTTCTCCCACTTATCTTGGTCTCATTCTGTAAAATAAGGAGTAGCGAGAACAGGAGTCTTGAAAAAGCTTTGTGCATAATTCAAGTGTCAGCAAGTTAAATGTTAATGTTACGAATTGTGCTTTGGCCCCCAGCAGCTCAGGGAACCCTTAGCACAGCTCAAGACCAGCCGCTCAACTGAATATCCCAACTGGGTGCTTCAACCAGAGATTGAGTGAAATCTTTTGATATTGACTGGATTTTGGACTTAAGTGTTTTTTTTCCTGCAGCTCAACCTTATTCACGGACTGCATGGGAAATATTTCAGTGACATATTACACTTCATTTTGTATCTCTCGCCTCTGTCCACTGCTGTGTATAGCCACGCGCGCTCCAGGGATAAATCACTTCCCAGCCAGCTTATTACATGAAATGAAGGAATTCATCATGGTGACAGTCGGCCGTTGCGAGGCATTCACTGTGATTTATCTGAGAGAAATTGATTGATTCATTAACACTGAGTGAATAGTGCTTTGCGGTGGTGGCGCGGCGAATCTTGCTGCATGCCGTTGTATGTGTTGAAGGAACACCAGTATGCAGGTTTTAGCTAGGCATCCCCTCTAGCAGCACACAGGAGCTCCTATGTTGCCAGCTCAGCGCATTACCTGGCCAGTGCAGTCAGTGGCCCAGAGTTGGGAGGCGGGACTTTGTGGCAAAGAACAGAGCGTTCCAAATTAGTTCGTCCATATGCCTTCCAACGTGATGAAGAATGCCTTATAGTATGACACGGTATTCTGATTTAACAGAGCAGAGCAGAGACACTGCAATGCGCAGACTTCTGATAGCGTGGCTGATGCAAGACATACACTGAGATATATTTAACAGTACATGTCTTTTACAGTGCAGGATATGCACTGTGTGGTTAATGTTCTATGTAAATTTAAATGCTCTGTATTTGTATCGCGCCTTTCTAGTCTTTGCGACCACTTGAAGCACTTTTTACACTACATTGTATTCACACAAACAAAAACTAACATTTACACACGGGTGCCCGACCAGGGGCCATTCGGGGTTCAGTTTCTTGTCCAAGGACACGTCAACATGCAGCCTGGAGAAGTCGGGAATTGAACTGGCAATTTTTCGATAAACGGGCAACCCGCTCTATCTCCTGAGCCACAGCCGCAATCCTATACATCCTTCAAGGGATATGTATGCACTTTCATAAGAAAACCAAAAGTGCATGGCAGGAATGATGTGTTTAACTGTGTTAAGGAGAGATTTGACAGGTGATTTATGATGGCTAAAGTTGAGGGTTTTCCATGACTCCCTGTTGGCTCTCCTCCTCTAGGATCTGTTATGTGAATGTTGCAGGAAGCTTAAGTCCCTCCTTCTGTTTAAACACTTAAGTGAGAAAAATCTAATGGTTTCCTCAAGTTTTGATCCAAGGTAGTGATATTGATTACTACCTTCTTTGCTGCCAGATTTGTGCATCAATAGTTTTGCTACTGAAAGTCTTCAGGCATTCCAGCAGGGCTGACCCACATTCATGGTCCTGTTTATCCTCCTAAAAGAGGAGCAAATACATACAGTGGAAAAGTTTTGTTAAACTGTGTCCTCTAAGAAAAGTTGTGGTTACATGTTGTGACAAGGTCAGTGAGAGACCTAGTCTTGATGAAGAAAGGAGAAAAAAGGGATGTGCTTTGTGATGAGTTATATGAGGAGACACAACAGTATGGCAAGCTTGCTGGCTGGCAACCTGTTCCATCTGTCTTTTTATCCGACTTCCTGTTCCTCTGTCTCTTTTCATCCTTTTCATTTGCCGCTCTCACAGGGCTGCTACTGAGGATTATTTTCATTATAGATTGGGTTTTTTTTTTCGGATTAACTAATAAACCATTTAATTAAATAAATGACAAATTGATCCAAGTACCAACTTCCAAAATAATATCCTTAATATTCCATATTTTTCTACCTGCAGTTTGGAACATCTGTGTCAGAGCCATGTAAAGAGAGTTGCGTCATCTCCTTTCAATTTCAATTCAAATAGCTTTATTAGCATGACTCCATACAATGTTTAAGCATTTTGACACAAACGATACAATCATTGACCACTCACCCAGTATTGTGAAAGGGAACATAGATTTTACTCTTATGTATGTTTAAATAGAGATAACTTGACAATAAAAGTATGTACATGTGTATGAACCTCTATAGAAGCATATTTGATAGGATTTTGAGGAAACAGATAATAAAGGGGTTTCTGAAAAACCCAAATGTGTGCAGCAGAGGGTTAAATTGCTCCAATCAGCAATGTTTGTTGGTCCACTGCTTTGGTGCAGCCTGAAATATCAATTGGATGGATTGCCATATATTTTTGCATAGACGGTCATGGTCTGTACAAGATGAATGGTTATCACTTAGGTGACCCCTTTATTGTCATGTAGCACCATCAGGGCAAATTGTCCCTGTGTGGATGTTTTCAAGTGCACCTGCTGTTTTGGTTTGTGAACGTGCAGCAGCACAAGGTGCAAAAGGTATATCTGAGTTGGAGGGTGTGGTGGAGACTGCTTTACTAACCTTCACCACATTAAATATTCATTTTTGATGCATTGAAACACATCTGGAGAAAGAATAAGTACAAATGGTTTATTTAAATTGTAAACATTATTACATCATTTCTGCACATTTGCTCCAAGTATTTAATTTACTCTTGTTAAGAAAATCACCAGATTGGCAGCAAAACAACATTGCACCAGAAACAGACGTGGATCTGAGACATCTATTCTCAGCACATAGTCTGAGACACGTTTTCTACCAAAATACCAACGACTCTCTTTGCGCTGCCTCATGAACCTTCTACCTGCGTTAACCTTCTACCTGCCTCTCCTGATACCTCCTAACAACTTGAGTCTTATGTTCATAGATTCATTATTTCTGCTGGCCACACCAAAATTGTATTAATAAAAATCTGAGTACACAGTGACATCATTACATCAAGATAAGACAAGACAGAAACACCCTATCAACAGAATCCAACCAGAATTTCCCTTTAAGTGATCAAAGTTTGTCAGCTTGTTCCTTCCATCTATAGGCTCCTGTGTAAAATGGTTCACTGCTGCAATTCATTGAGAGTAGGCACTGTATATTCTGAGAGTGCCTCTCAGTTTGTCATGTTAGAAACTAGACGACACCACAGTCTCACCCTGTTCCTTCATCTTATCAAAGATCTCCAGCTGATGCCAACAGAGGTGTGTAGGCCAGAGGGGGTGTGCCAAGCTCTGCTTGTGACGTCAATAAATTTCTCAGAAGGCCACATGCCATATTTGAAGGTGATTAATTAAATTCCAAAGAGAGCAGGCGGGTCCAAAGACATTTCTGTTTTGAATAGAGTTGGCATCTGCCTCAGCCACAGCAACTCTGACAATAAAAGATAGGAGACCTTTTAAACACATTCAAACAAGCTGCCAATGTATGCAGCTGAATGAGTCTGTCTAGTTTAAATTGTACAGCAGTTTACCGTTAAAGAAATGCCATCAGTTGTGAAAATGGATGAACAATGGAGCTCTTCCAAAAAGGTCCGTGGAGATAAACATAGGAGTGTCATAGTACAGTAACTACTGGGGATTTACTCTCCTCTTCATCAACCATCTGTTGCTGAGCCTTGAGAGCTGCACTCTAATTTGATTTGTGTGCGGGAAACAGCTGGCAAATATTGTTATTGCATTTTCTTCCGTTTAGAGTGCATAGGTGTTGACAGATCAGAGCAATAATGTGGAAATTAATGTACAAATTACCCCATGATGAAATTAATCAAAAACACACTTCTTTGCAACAGTGTCAAGCAAAAGACAAGCAGAACAATTCCATTAGTTGCCATTTAGGAACATTTACTAGTGACGTGCTGAATACCTCCTTTGTATGACAGACGTAATTGCCATAATTACCACATTTTACATCATTTTGAAAGTATAATTTGTGTGTGTGTGTATACACATCCACCCTTTACCATGTTCTTCACTGTGGCATATATGCGTCAAACCCCAATGTATGTTTTCTAGGGCAAAGGTGCAAAGGTACAACAGCTGCCAGCCAGTGGGGCCACTGAGCCTTGACGACCTCTGGTCAGTGATCTGGGGTAATGAGAGCCCCTTCATGGTGCGATCTGCCCTCTTTGAACGCGTCACAGTTCAGTCCTGTCAAGTGCCATACCTCCCTCATACACTGCTCTGTTGAAGATGTCTTTAATGACCTGAGACACAAGAAAGGAAGACAATGAGAAAAGTGAAATGGAGACATTCTTAGACAAGTAGAGTGAACGATAGCGTTGCAGTTTGAATGTGTGTGTTTGTGTGTGTGAGACACAGAGAGGAGCTGATGAGTCTCTAACAAGCGGCTTCATCAGAGTGAGGAATGAGCTGCCAAGCAGGATCTTTCTTTTGACCTACCTTGAAGAGCGATGGATGGATGGATGGATGGATGGATGGATGGATGGACGGAGGGAGGGAGACGGAACAGAGAGAAATAGGTAGAGCATCTGCTGAAGTGCTTTGCAGAGGCTCCTTTCTTCATTGCCTGTCAAGGCAGTTTGTCTGTCTGCCAGGAGACAATCACTTATCTCCTAGCTCTGATCCCACAGTCACAATTTGGAGCACCACCAGTACACAGGCAATGACCAGGGAAATGATGCAGGGGATATGATGGATAAAGAGGATACACACGGTGACTGCTGCTTTTGGCACCATACCAGCCACATCTCTTCCCAAGTTTGATTAAGGTAGGGGGTGAGGGTGGGGGGAGGCATTTTTGAAAGTACTGTCTATGGATGAAAGGTAGATACCAGCATGGGAAAATACAAGGTGGACCTTATGTGCCTCAACATTTTGTTTAACCTTATTTTTCTTCTGGATAAAATATTCACTAAATGTCAACACAATTCAGTTTTTCCAATATGTATTCTTTGAAGGGGAGATTTTCTCTGCTTGTTTTCTTGCTCTCTCCCTCTTCTTCCCTCTCTCCATCACAGAGCTCAGTGCATGCATTGCTCTAGCATTAGTATGCACACTGAGTTCAGTCACACTTTGATGTGCAGCCACATGATTTCACAGTCCACCCTGGTGCCACAGATCAAATTTACAGGTATGTAGAGGCAAGACTGATGAGGAGATTCAGGATTTCATTTCATCTCTACTTAAGGGTTTCACAGTTACGAGACCCAAGGTACATGCACTGTGTGTGAATATTGGGTGTTACTGTTGATACAAGACTCCATTTTGTCACCACAACTTTGTACAAGCAAGATTTGAGGCAACAGAAATAAAATGCATTGAAAACTACTTTTTAAACATTTAATTTCTGTGTTTCTTTGCAAGTAAGTCCTCTTATAAGAGAGAATGACCTTGATAATCAACATGGACACAAGTTCAAAACAAAAGTCATGATTCTAATCTTTATAATTAATGGGGTACAAGAGGATGTCATTCATTACAGCAGATATTTAATCTCGTAGATGGGGGATACTTTCTGTGACTGATTCATGGCATATTTCAATTCATGATTGATTCCTTTCTGCAGAGGATTGCTGCGGACAATGAAGTCATCACTCTCAGTCAAAAAAAGAAAAGCGTGAAAGTTAGTGCTTTTTCCTTTCACATAGCTCCAGCAAGTCAGTTCAGTGTGTTCCGAATGTTACGACGTTTGGTAAGAAACCACAGGATGCTTAAAAGCATTTGATTGCAATATTGTATCTGCACAGAGAGAAAACAAGATTCACATAAATCCACTCTTAATAAACGCACCAGAATTCACCAGAATATAAAAGTATTGTTTCAAAGAGATGTCAAGAGTGGAGAAAGTTTGTCGTCTTCATCTCTGCGGGGATGTGAGATGGCGGCTTGTTAATGATAAACTAGTCAATCATTTTTCTAATGAATCATCTCATATCTCGTTGCAGTGGTACATGGTTCATTTTTCTTTGTTGTGGCCTCAACAATGGAAACCGATGAGACTGAGACTCTTCTCCCACTTGTGTTACCACATCAAGATGTTATCACCAGCTTAAAAGCTTATCAAGCCGACAGTAATGATATTGAGTGACTGAATTGTGTGTTTTGATGGATATCACTGTGAGTAATCTGATGCCAAATTGTGTTCCACTTCTTATATTGTCCCGATTTTAGAGTCTGCAAATAACTACGCTCCCCTTCTCCACTCATTCTTACCCCCACCCCACAAATCATGTCTCGCTTATAGTCATTTGTCATTGCTATGATTCTTTCCCACAGGTGGAGAAAAAGGTTGAAAACCCATTTTATGCTCTGTGACACCAAAATAGATCGTCATTGTCCGATGTCTATTTAACAACTAGTTAATCAGTTTTACACATTGTGTATTGTGCTGTATTTTCAATAGTCTCAATTCTACCCTCTGACGGGATTGAGAACCTGTTCTCTAAAGGTATCTGCAATGCTTTATGAGGATGATAATTAACTTCTACAGTGAAGAAACAGAGCACAACTAAAAGACTCCTTTCATTTAATAATTTCCCACACAATTGTTGGCTACAATTACATTTAATCATGTGTTGAGAACGTATAGGATCCCTCATTTATTGGAAAACAATTAGTTAGTATGATTTGTCATCTGACCACTTTGGAAGGCAAAATGTTTATACTGTGTTTGCTGTTCTAAATGGCCACACTGGAATGCGGGGTGAAAAGATGGCTGTCATAGAGAGGGGCGAGATGCGATAATTGTTTAAAGAAGGGGATAACGGCCCACATTTTCAGACAGTCTCTGCACTCATTTGCACACACAAAATGTGACAGAAATAGTGGGCTAAAGAATGAAATAAGGGCTTGAGATAGTAGCAGAAACCCTACTTTCTCACCTCTACACACCTGGCCAGTCGATTGTTGCTTTTGGAAAGTCGCCGACAGTCACACACCACTAAAAAAAATTTAGAAACTTTGCCTACCCTAGTTTAAACTATATACTGTATATATAGCAAAAGTAAGGCAAACGGTTTCTATTCCACTGCAATGAAAGTAAGGGAATCTAATGAGAAATGGTTGTTATCTTGCCTAACTACTGCCTTTGTTTGATCCATTTTTAATAAAATTTTTGTGTATGACCTATCATCTAAAAGGAAGATATTAAAAAATGGCTCTAGTCTGATCAATTTAAATACAATTTCTTCAGCCATGCTCCGGTCTTCTCCGTAGCCCACAACACACCCTTGTCCTTGCCGCTACCGAGAGCAAGGTCAGCCGCTAAATGCCACATCTGACATTGTTACTCGGCATTGTCAAACAGGAGCTAAGTGTTTAGCATATTGATTTTTCTCCCTTTTGCTCTTGCTTAGATTGATCATATGGAAGTTGGTATTTGGGAAAGTGATCAATGCTCTGTCATGCAATTATCATTTCACGAATGCGTCATTTAAAAGCCAATATCCGTTATAATAAGGTGCTTAGTAGAAAACTCTTTGTCATGTACATGTCAGGCTGACACTTGACTTAAATAGAGAATACAGGTGGTAAATATCAGAAGATGTGCAAAAGCTATAACCTTTGGTTAATTGATCCTTGGCATTTGATGTAGCATGCTGTACATGCCTGAGACCAGACTGTTTTGGCTGAAATGGACCTTAAGAAGTTCCATGGCAAAGATCACTTTTCACAGCTTTCTAGCTAAACAATACATTTGCATCATGGAGGTATGTATTTGTACAGCATGTGTGTCACATTGTTTAAAATGCTGTTTGAGCACGCAAGTGTTTGCAATAAAATTCATTATTAATAATAATGAATTAATAAGAGACAACATTAAAAACTGCCATTAAACTTAAAGGCAGATTTACAATTTTATTGAGATGGATTATAGCTGATTGACATTTATTGCATTTTGGGTCCAGTTATGCAAAATCATGCAATGCCTAATTGCTTGGCTCTACAGAAAGTGGGCAAATTATTTGCACAGCAAAGTGCTACTCTACATGCACCACTCTGAGAAGGTTTGCATGCATCCATAATTTGATGTTAAGTGCCTGCTGATGCATTATGCATATTAGATAATGCATTGTGTTGTAACCCAGACAGACCTCACCTGAACCTAGAGCGACATGGCGTTCCAGACCCTACACGAGGAAGCCCGGGTATGGCGTGATTGCTGTATGAGACAGCCACCATGTTCTCTGCATCACACACCTCCTCCACTGTGTCATTCTGTGTCACACAAGATTCGACCAAGCAGGTCTAAGTCAACAATCTTCTATGGCATTTCAAAACTTTATTTTAAACCATTTTCAGAACTTCTTTGTCTTTTTTTTAGAAGAGGTGAACTGAAACTCATGGTCTGTACTCAGTCCATTTTCCAGGGCTCACAGCATCCAATTGTTTTCTACCAAGGAATGTCACTTTTTGAAGGCTGCTCTGTGGTGCCGTTCAGAAAGGCAGTTTGGTGATTTTGAATGGACAATTTAGTTTCTCATTTCACCATCCGACTCTCATTTAGAGCGAGCAGTGACCTGTGTCATATGGACATTGGACAGAGGTCAGGCACCACCAACTGTACTGCAGAGTGCAGTAAAACACAGAGAGGTGTGGTCATACCTGTATGCTTGGATCCAATGGTTGCATTGTTTTGTAATTACAAGACTGTAAAGACACACAGCAGAAGAGAGGAGTAAAGTAAGAAAAAGTGATAAATAGACGTTTACTGACTTTATGTATAGCATCTCTTTATATGACTGTGACAGCATATAGTAAATTCTTTACAATAGTGTTTCTGGCACTGCACTATTTCTGGCTTCACCCTCCTGTCAAGGGAATAAGAAAAGCGGGATGTAAGTGAAGGGACACAAACCATCTCTCCCCTTTACTGCTGGTTTTTATTTTGATACCACATTTAAAATGCAATGAAGCCCTTTTTCATACAAAATATAACTGTCATGCGCATAAAAGAGTATCCAACAAAGTTATCCTTACACCTGAAAGACTACAGAAGTAGGTTACATCCTGCATATATTTACCATAATCACTTTCATCTGGAAGGTAACTTCTGAGAACTTTTAATGTGTTTTCTCCTAAACTGTGTTTGGGTTGTTTTTTTTAACTGCCAGCTAGTAGTTTTCATCACTTTTCTAAACAACCATATGTGTAATAAAAGCTCGAATTGACATTTAAGCTATAATGGTTGTCAGGAGCCCCTGTAGTGCCCCTCCCTTCGCTGGGCTTGAGCTTGGCAGTGGGTCTTCTTGCAGTGGGCTGAGTCCATGACACGGAGAGTTATATATGCCAAGGCATTACAGAACCCTTCTTAATCCGGTTTGTCACGCTGCTCCCTCTGGACTGGGGTAATTTCATGGTGCTGAACTGGTATTGATAGAGCCTTGGTAAATGAGGCACGCAGCAATCGTTAACTTTAATAACCATAAAGATGTGAGCATTGGAGTCATACAGGCCCACAAGAGGAAACCCATACAGGTGATTAAGAATCGACCAGGGCCGTGGCCAGCAGCACCTCGCATCTCTTATTCGTACTAATGGAATTACCTGTTAAAGATGTCAAGACTATTACCACCAATGGTCCAATTGCTGCACGATACTTTTCCTATTCAGTAAACTGGAGCCATGTCTCCATGCATGATGAAGAATACCTGTTAAAAGCCAGGTGTATACTAAGATTCTTCTGTCTGTCTCTTCTTTCTTGTCTCTTTTTTCCTGGCTTTCTCCTTATTTATCAAACCCATTCACAGTAGGTTTCTGTGAGTTGGACCCACTGTACTAGAGCAGTTTTTAGTATTCTGTAGGACTATTGCTAGATTCAGAAGTAAGCCATTCCAGCAGAGGGGGAAAAACAACATTGATTGGTGTGACTCCAGTATAGCTGGGTCAGTGGTTGCTGTCAGTCACCTTGAGCTCTGGAGTCTCTCTCTCTCTCTCTCCCCCTCAGGATTGTGGTAGCTACAGGCGCTACTGTAGCTACTATGTCCACTTGTTTGTCTACTCCCATTACAGTGGGTGATGAAGCCTCAGGAGGAAAGTGAAATCCAGGCCACAGAAGGGTCAGTGAGAAACCAGCCTAAAGCCTTCACATTGGCTGAGGTCAGAGAAAGCATACGGATCACTGCAACAGGGTGCTGATGGGCACTTGATGAATGGTGAATTCATTCCAGTTCCTCAGTGACACATGGGTCAAGCTGTTTTTGAGATTGAATAAACAATGGTCTGCACCCTAAATTGCCCCAAAGCTGGCACTCCTTAGACTTCTTTAGTTTTAGTTTAGTGGTGAATGGTGCAAGCTCCTCTGGTAGTCTTCCTCCTTGAGGCTACCTTTTATTATTCATTGGCAAGAGTCAGCTCACTGGGAGAGGGCTTCAGAGTGAGAACAAGTGGCAAGCTTTAGTGGACACTTTACTCTCAAAGGCCAGGAGAACTTCAGCACCGCAAAGAAGTACTACATATCCAAACCATTGACATGTAGGTATGGTGTCTTTTTATGCTTTTGCCAACAAAGCATTCTTTCTCGTGTGGAGTACACACAGCCAATGTCCATGTTAACACCTCTATTCAATGACATGCCTAACAGCATAACTCTAATGTGGCACATACACAGAAGTATGCACTATGCATGCAGTCAGTCTGTGCTTTTCTCCTATTCTTGCTACTTCACACATCTCCTCCATACTCCATGAGGTGTGATTCAGAGAGCAGTAGGACCACAGAAGAGATATGCTCCATCATAAAAATATAGCAGTGAGGTCTAATTCTACTCCTCCCAGGGATTTATTTTCACACACTACTCATTTTAACTGGTCCTGTTGCAGAAGTAGAGGAATATGAGCAGTAAATGAGGGTTGCGTAATTTCTGATAAAAATATATAAACCATCAGATGCCAAGAGGAAGGACATGAAACGTTGTTCTCTGGCATTGCCTCTAAGGCCTCCATATGGAATCCACTCGACGGTGCTTTGTAGCATGTTTAAACATTATCCTAAGTAATCGGGGGGAGTGTTCATGAAGTTCCAACTTGATGTTTAAGTGATGAAAAACTAAATTCTGATGAGCATCATTAAACATATATGCAGTGGGGCAGCTTGCCCACAGCCACTTTGATGGCTTTGCTTCTTGAAACAGATCATTAATATCATTCTTTTTTCTTCCCTCAAGTCTGAAAAACATACAACTAATCGAGACAATCAGAATAGAGCTTTTTTAATGTTGGCCATATCTGACAACTTTTCAATCAGATTCATTGTATTGTGTTTGAAACTGTGCACTACAAGTCATAGAAAAGGGTCATTTTCCATTATGCATGATTTCACAGAAAGAAAAGTTGACATAAAAAAAAACAACTCAATAACAATCTGCTGCTTAATGAAACTTTTCGGGGGTTTGATTTGACTTATCTGGCGCACAGTACAAAGTAACTTTGTTCACTTGTAAAAAGGCAACTGTGGACAGTCTCAATTTGTCCTCCAAATGTGCATCATTTTTAGCAATCATTTCAAATGCAGCTCTCCCTCTGCTTCTTGAATAAGAACTGCATGTTTATTTTACAATACATGTCTACATTTATTTGCTGACAGTGGGAACCATAATTCTTGTTGCCTCCTGAGATTGTAAATTGACAATTAGAGGTACTAAGACAGTGGATAACTGTCAGTTACACAGAAGCACTGGGGAACAACAACAAGCCTATAGAAAACAAGCAATTGTGACGAAAGATGGACTGTGGTTGATGCAGCAGCTGCCTGTCTGGCAAAACAAAACAGGCACTCCAGCATGCAGGCAGAAACAACTCATTTTCACCCGAGTGTGCACTGATTAAGTTGTTATGACGAGTCCTTGAGAGGCTTAAGTTTTCCCGACTGCTGTGTTCCTTCCCTCGACCATATGCCATTACTTAATAACTGTAGCAGTGTGAGAGAGAGAGGTGGGGAGTGACAGAAATACTTGCTGATGGGGAGCCAGTGATTACTGCAGTGATTTGGCCACTCTGCATAGATTATAGTTGTTGATGCTGAGTCAAGGTGTAGTAGGATTCTTTTTTTTTTTGTGGTGACATTGTCACGAACACCTGCATTTATCTTTGTGTCAAAAAATTGCCAAATGCAGTGAGAGGCAATCCCAGTACGTTCTTTGTCACTCAGAGGATAAAAAGAAAGTGTCACTTTCATTCCTGTGAGCCTGGAGTCTTTACAATGTCACTGGTTAATTTAACCTTGAGTTTATGCACAGACATAATCCTTCCCATCATGGGTTGATAGTTGTAGCTCTTGATGGTGACCCATCTATCTGCATGGGTTTTAAGCAGTTTCTGCAGTAAAGACATCGGGAGATGCTTTGGACTTGTTTTCACTTGTCATGACACAATTTTCTCCATGGCGGCAAAACACAATCCTTCAGAAGCTGTTGTAGGTTTAACTGGCTTAGCAAAACACTTGAGGGCTGACTATCTAAAAGTCACACTATAAACCGAGTTAAAAACGCTAAGTATGCCACATTAAGGCTACAAATAACCCATAAAATAACAACACTCTCTGCAGTCAGTGTTAGAGCAGTACTCTCGCCATTCAAAAAGAATATTGTCTGGTCCTTTAATTGTCAGACAATCCCCACTTTTCCAAACATAATTTCCATAAAATATATTGGGCCAATACTGTACATTTATGTGTAAAAGATTATGTATACTGTATATGCAGCTTTGCATTTTTTTAAAAAGTTTGAGCTTCTCCCCTATTTATGTCCACGTTTTACAACCATACCTCACTAACAGCTCCTAATTGGCCGTTGGGCTAAGCTGAAAACAATGAAGCATTGATTTCCTTAAACATAATCACCTCATCCAGTCATTTAATGACTGCTGTCACTGTGAGCCGCCAAGAGAAAAATGACCAATCAGTGGTCCCATCGATGCCCTTCACCTCCCCTTACCAAAGGCTAGAGTGCACAGCCACCCACTCCATCTTAGCAGTTTGGTTTAACCCCTTTAAATGCCTGACAGGCTCCAAGCACTACATCCATCACAACCTGCAGTCATGTCTCAAGTTGTTGTGGTCCCATATTGTACTATAATGCACACACAGTTCCTAACTGCCGTGCATTTCAGCAGTATGTATGATAATTGTAGAATACCCAAAAATATCATATGCATAAACACACAAACCTACTCATGTGGGCACAGTGACACACACAAACCCAGACAGATTAAAAAACAATAGCTACCTGAATGGGATTATGTGTAGTCCAAGTGACAATTTGTCGTCTAAGTGGCTCTCGTGACTGGCCCAGTAGAGTCATCGGAAAGCCATTTACACTGCTCTCTCCTCCACATACCAGATGGTTCATAGTGATCACGCCTAATGTCCACCTGCCTGATGGTTGGACCTCACCCCCTAGCTGATACACAGACACATAAGCACATGCTTGTGTGTGTGTGTGTGTGTGTCTGTCTGTCTGTCTGTCTGTCTGTTAGGATAACCCCAACTCTAATGGCAATCATTATAATAATCTTAATAATCAAAATAATATGTTCATCCAACTTACCTGCATTCAGTCAGAAGTCTAAAAGTAAGATATGCATAGGCATTTTTAGTGCCTGAAGTTCAAGACTCACAAACCTTGTACTCTTCACATTACTGATGGTCATTTTACAAATTGTACCATGTTTTCTTTTACAGTAGATTTCTGAATGTGCCACACACTTTTAGTACAGGTTGAAAATCATCTGGCAACAACTTAGTACTTGCTTGATGTAGCGTAGGTTATCATTGTTCTGTTTTTGTTTTGAGTTGTTATCATAACATCAGATGAAATGTAGATTTTAATGTGATGTAAATGTGATGTTGATTTTATTTAATGCTTTCATAATTCTATATTTCATGCTTCATCCTCCCAACTCCCGTCATACCATGGAGCATTTCCTTTGTGGTGGGCTTCCTTCTAAACTACAATACTTGCAAGTCATATATTGCCCAGTCTTCAAAAGTTGACGACTACTTCCTGTACAACATTTAGAATGGAGCGTGGTTTTAGTTCAGCAGTGGAAGATGCTTTTGAATCAGCTGATTGATGTCTTATCTGATACACTTACCAACACTCCTTGCTGCAACAACTTTTTTCACCACCCCAACCTCCTTTATCTTACTGAAGCTTTGTTATTGTTGACGCTTATGTATGTATGTATGTATGTTTACAGCTATACCTGCTTAGGTACTATTTTATGTAACAGTGGATTAGTTTTCCCAGCATCCCATTTGCAATTAATGGTCAATTTGTGGACTTATGTGCCTTTGATAAAAATAGGGAAACACACAGTTTGGAATATTTGATACATACAAGCTACATAATGCTTCTCTAACTTAAGTTTCAGTGATGAAAATGAATCAAAGTCCCAAATCAGGACAGGTCATGTGAAATAAGTGATATGAAGATGGGGTGTTGCCTTTTATTGTCCCTTGTCAGATTTTAGTTGGTTACACCTCTGTTGTGCTAACCTGCAAATCAAGGCATTGAAGCTAGCTGAGGGGATTCAAGCCAATTCAGTATTCTGTGACGCAACGCAAAATCCTCACTTATTCAGAGATCTCCTTTGACTTGAAAGCAAGTCTGCAGGTCAGGAAACTGTCAGTAAAATATTCAACAAGCCAACACATTGTGGGGTTTGGGGTTTTAGCACACTCAAGGGATTTTTCTCTTCACTTTTATAGTCTCTTTTCTACCTACTCTGGCCCAGAAATATCTAACAACAAGCGTTGAGAGAGTGACATTAATACTGCACGACAGCACGGTCCAGCAGGACTGCAAATGTTTGCCTTTTAATCCAGGACTCGGCGGCCTTTGGTCTGGCCACGGCAGACATTGATGGGAATGGGAGAGGAAAACTGTTGCCAAACTTGTCGAGGCTGCTGGGAGCTCAGTTCCGTAATTCATGACCCAAGCCATTGCAAACATTTGCACAGCCTACCCAGCTAGAACACCGGTTGTTGTCATGCCAGTGGAAGCAAATGCATCTTCTAACTGCAGCAGGATGTTCTCTTTAAAACTTGGTACGGCCAAGACAAATAAGACACAAACAAGATGAAATGTGGCATTTCGTTGTCTCCCCTTCTTTTTGCACATCTATTCACTCTGTTGATTGGAGTGGGTAAGTTCAACTCTCCTCTCCTCTCCTCTCCTCTGTCTGAGGGTGAGCTCCAGTTTAATTGTTGGATGCTGGTGTCTGTTGCACTGGCTGTCAAAGAAAGATAAAGAGTTTTTCCTGGGGCGTAAGGAAAGAAGAGAGCGGTGATGGAGGGCCTCTCTCCTGCAGCTCTGCTGGCTGCATTAGCCCCACGCTTTATAATTGTGTGAAGGGGGCACTTCCAGTGGCTCCCTCATTACTCACTGGCATGGCCAGTCCCTGGCAGCCAGACACACCTTGTCCTCTAGCTCTCTCTCTCTGCCTGTCTCACTCATTTCAGGATGTCCCTCAGCTCCATCACCCCCTCTCCCTCCCCTGGGCAATCCTCCCTATTGTTATTTTGACCCAGTACCGCCATCGGCGCATATTGCCTTCTCTTTTCACTGAATTTTTTTGACATCCTCCTTTGTCAGACCCAAGACCTATTGTACAGCATTTGCTCTGACTGAAGTCACCTATGCTTTGGAGTTAATGCTTTAGTATAGACTGTATTGGCTCAGTCACGGGACTAAAATTTGTCAGCCATCTAAATCTATGACTGATGCCTATGACTGCCAGGTCTTCACTGGTGAAGATCAGACAGCAGATTCATCACTTTTTAATCATAATGACAACATATGGAAGATATCAAGGATGCAAAGGCAGACACATTAATACACAGCAAGTGCATGATGTGATCTTCATCATGGACTGATTGGTATGGAGTGAGGACAGCCAGCACTGAGTGAGAGGCAATTAGAAGACATAATTGAGATGCCTCGAGGGCCAATTTGTTACACATACTTACAGTGTAAGTGCCCAGTGATTGTACTGCAGCGTGCCTCACATGATATCATGTGAGGTAGTCAAGTTTCCTGATTTTCGATGTTGATAAAAACACATGTACGGTCAGTTAATGAAAAGTTATGGGACCTTTCAATGTTGTTGTTCATTTTCAGTTACTTGTTTCCTATTGATCTCTCACATGCACTGACCGTGTACCTTTGTGTCTGTCTATCTGTCTGCAGAGGGAGGTACATGTGAGGTGATTGCTGCCCACCGATGCTGTAACAAGAATCGTATTGAGGAGCGCTCTCAGACAGTCAAGTGCTCCTGTTTACCGGGGAAAGTGGCTGGGACGACACGCAACAAACCCTCCTGTGTGGATGGTGAGGAAGTCTTATGTTTTAACATTGTGCTGCTGTTGACTACTTATTACTTAAGGCTCTTGTGAGAGAAAAAGTCCTTGCCTATTTGATACTTTTTGTACCTAGTCCAATATCCCTAGGAATTATGTACGCAAAACATCCAACAGGCCAACATTCAGTGCCAACGCAGGAAGTGGTGTGCCCTGCAGAGAGACTGAAAGTAACTTTATTGATGCCTGGGTGGTTGATGCCGTGTCGCGTGTTTGACTTTCATGCAAGAGGCCGGAGTTTGCCTGTTGTCACAGACCTGCAATCAGCATTCATGTTTTTATTTGCCCTAACTACAATCTTTCAGTTACCTTAACTATACTGTACTTGCCATAGCAGATATTATTGAAAGCAAGGATGTTAAAGACATTGGCAGTGGATGTAAAGAGAAAATTGGATTTTAAAGTAATCCAGGGTTTTGCAGAATAATACAGTACTGATCTATTTCTGCCTATAGATTTGTTTTTTCCAGTAGTCAGTAATTCTACAGAACGTTTATTTACAACAACACGTTGCATATTTCTGGTATAGAAAAAGTATGCATGTCAAATTAAAAATAACCATGACCCTGTCATGAAACAAAATCAGGATATTACTTACATCTTGTTAACAAAGTGATTCCAATGAAAGATCATCTTAATAATAATCAAGTAATTTGTGTTAGGATAGAATTCAGAAAATATGCATTGTTACATCAGACTAAGGGGGAAAAAACTGAGAAGATGTTACTGCATATTTCTGTTGATAATTATAGTATTACTTTGACTATACATGCATTTTTGAATAATTAAGAGATTACTAACTACAGCTATCTACATGACATGTGTGATATGGATTTCAAGGCGTCAGGTTTAAATTTATTATTTCCAAAATACTTATTTTTCACATGCTTTAATAAGCATCTCAGACAAAGACCTACAACATATTCCAATATAACTTTCTCTGCTGTATGGCTGTGATTTTTCCAATAACAAAAATACATTCAACCATTAACAACCCAGTAGTGCTGTGCTGTTGGGCATCATGGGAGATAAAGGATGATCCAATTGGGCTGTTGAACACCTGAATAGGGAACACGTTGCAGATGACATCGCCTAAGGCAGCTCAGGCTGATGGAAATGAATAACTAATAAACAGTCAGGGAAGCTCCAGGCTAGTGCACCTGAATTACCTTAGCTGAGAAAAACAATCAGGCAGAGGCAGCTCCATGGGGAAAAAAAGTCGACAGGATGTCGCAAGTCTACTGAGACAGAACTGCGATGCCCCCTTCACTCCACAGAGCTCATTTATTGCTCCTCAGTCTTGATCTTTCTTCACGCCCATCTTCAGCAGAGATCAAAGTCATCTCTCTGACGGCCCTCTCACAAAGAAATGACACCAAAAAATCTGCATTATGAGGGATGTCAACATGAAGGGCCAGACAGGCTCACTCAGTGGGCTTCACAGGGTTGGTTAGCCACAGCTGACACTCAAGAAGATCCTAGAACATGAATTAGATATGAGCCAAGGACAACAAAAAAGAACTCTCTCGTGGTTTGATGAAAAATTACCCACACCCACATAAAACTTTTAAATATATAAAACTGCTGAATTTTTAGTCCTTGAGACATTTTGTTCAGGAAAGTGATGTGTTTGCCTTGTGGTTGGAGGCATCACCTGAATGAAACATATATAGAGCTCTGACCTTGAGATGCAACTTTTTTTTTAGCGGACTGTGTTGTCCTTGTACAGAGAGACACCCCCTGTCTCCTCCGGAAGGAAATCCAAAGAAGTTGCCAGTAGAAGTTGGACAAAGATACACAAATCAAAAACTACCGACTGAGGAATGGAGGTGGAGATGTCATTAACACTTTATGCCTCTGTGCTTCAGGCTCCCAAGAGTGAGAGAGTCCTTGCTGTTAGTGTATTGATCAACAAGCACTTAGAGAGGGAGTGGTGTTAAAAATGGAAATGACAAGTCAGTGAGCAGCAAGCTACAGTATTGAGCACCACTGCACCACAGTGAAAGGGTTGACCTGACCCCTTAATAGTTTTATTTCCTTTAGTTGGGGCCTTTGCCTCTGCTCTTGGATAATTTTCACCTGCTTGAAAGTGAATCAGGCTGTTTATTTATTTAACACTGAAACCACCACGGGATAAGGGCTGAAGGGCAGACCAAATAATTATGTGATTATTCATAAGAGCTAATTTGTAGTCGGAAGTGTCAGGCATTGCAAACACGGCATTTAATTAAAGCATCTTTTTTTGTAAGTGTGGAAATAAATGGACACAGGAGGGGGGCACTCCGTTCAAGGGTTTAGATGATCTAGGAAAGCTATACCTGAATGTTGCACGTGTTTGTCAACTGGGCCCCGCAGGCAGCCGTTGCACTATGTGAGGGATTATAGACTTGTGGAGTCAGTGGTCTGTCCCCTCAGCAGCGCACCGGCCTGGCCCAGATGGAGCTTTCTCCCCAGGTCCCGGCGTTATTAATGTTCCGTCCAGATGAGGAACGAGCCCAGCTCATCTCGCCACCCCCTGGGGGACAACTGCCGCCACTGTACCGTACACAGGTTATGTTCCACAAAAAGAAAATAATAAATAAGCAACGCTCTGATAGAACAAATCAAAAGTATATATTTCAGAGGTCATTTGGTTTGGACACACATACAGAGCCTGGAGGAATGAACACTCCTTTATCTTTGGCCAAATTTTCAGAAACAGGCAGCCTCCCTGATGTGCTGTATTATTGGACATTAGCATCAAAATTTAACATCAAAGCACAAAGTGAAGATCAGTCCCATTGTTGAGTATTTACTGCCTCATGAATAAAGCCAAATGGGGTTCTGTCAGCATTTCAGCTATTGATAACTGATTGGGTTGTTATTAGTTATATAGGGGGATGTGACAACAGCTTATGTGTCATGCTCAGCGGGGGTCCTTCTGTCAGATTATCCCTGTAGTGGGAGTTGATGATTAACTCTGACAAGGAGAACTATGTCCCAGTTACGTCAAGGCCAACAAGCCTCTTGGTGAAGAACATCCCTTTTAACAAGTCAAACGCTCATATCTCTCCAACCTTGCCAGGCCAATCACATGCACTGAGATCTGGCGCTCATCACTGCGCCACTGCCTTTATCCCAGTGTAGGAGGCATGTAAGCCCCTATAGTATGGCTGTACACACACCGCCACATACATATACACTAATTTATTTAACACATGCATGTAGATGCCCTAATATGCACACATGCCACCACTTTGTGTTATCATGTGCTGCTGTAGCGGTAAACTCTTTCAACAAGAGATGCACTCAGATGCTCACTCACTGCTGATTACTGGTGGGGAATGAACCCTTCTGTTTGGCTGCAGGCGCGTATAGCCGAGCATGACAGGTTGTCATGGTACATTTGAGATACATCCAGGAGGGAAACGCACATGGACGCTACTTGAGGGGAGGGACAAGAAGTGCCGCAGTACATCCACATACATCATTGGTCAAGTAGATGCACAGATTACACAGTCTTTTAAACTGTTTGTCTCATTACATAGGAATGTAGTTTATCAAACAAAACACCTCCTTAATGGCAAACCTTTACCTTACATGTGTTTTGCATATCTGATCTCAGAGAGCTTATTTATTGCTTGTTTGCATGGATAGCAAAGTCCAAACTGATGACACCCAAGAACAGCCAAGCGAACATCTAATCCTCCCATTATAAAATCTCTGCCCCCCCGCAGTTTGGCTCTCATATTGTTCTATGCTACTGTGGTTGGCAAGACTTATACCTGCTGCAAATGTTGCCTGAGGGGATAGAGAGAAGGAGCACATTATACTGTACAATACAAAACTCCTTTCTCGTACTAACAAACAACCACACACACGCACACACAGGCAGACATAAGGAAAGACTAACTGTGAAATTCTCCTGGGTCCAAAAGATGTTTGTATCTTTGAAGACGCTGAAGATAATGATTGTGAAGCAGGTTATCTCCTCCATCTTTATCACATCCCACTGAGCTCCCACAGCATTGACAATGTGATTAGATTCTCAACCTGAACTCTTCCTGGAGAGGATCTGACCCTCAACTGGAGTTGGAAGGTCTCCTTAGTTTTGTTTTTTGTTCCCGCTCCCTCTCTACATCATAATGTGCAGAGAGAGAAGTAAAGAAACACAAGGCTGTGTGGGAGATGCATTTTTGCAAATCTGTTTTGTACCCACATAAAGGAGTCATTGTTCATCCATTAATAGGCACGCACGTACGCACCTACATACAGACACACACCAACTCTACAGGCACAAAGTTACACTCACTCATTGATGCTCAAAAATGCACAGACAAATTCAAAAGGGAATTATAACATAGAATTAAACTTTTAAAAACTATATAGTTTAAATGTAACAATATTAGCAGAAATTACCTCATATGTATTTTTAGTCATTGTAATTTCCACCATCAGTGCCAATGTTTTGCATTACTTCTGATATATGTCCCTGTATGTATGTGTAAGTGTAAATTCCAGCGTTACCTGTATGAATCTGAGGTCATGTAAAGTAGGAAAACCTTTCTGTGGCATTTCTAAGAATTAATTTGAATTCAAACACCATTCTGAAAGCAATCAAACGAAAACACAGGAATTCTTCTTCAAGTCTGCGGGTGCCAGGGTGTCTATTACAAATTCAGAAATTCAGAAAAGATGTGTGATTAGGCAGCCAAACGATATTTTCTGAATGGCTAATCAAACCTCAGCTCCCTCTTTTCTGAGAGTGGCAAAGATTAATGCAGAATAATGACTCTCTGAAGCTGACCTCGGGTTCAGGGGTCCAAGTCTCATTCCTGCTGTAATTATACACTTGCTTCATTTGCTTCATGCTCCTGTGACCCTTTGAATACTTCACTGCTGTTGCACAATTCTTGAACTGATACCTCTGTCTCATTAAGATGGATTTTTTTTGTATCGAGCAGTTCACTGTAATTCTTTTTGCTTACTTGCTTTAGTTATGTGAATAAATAACTGAATGATTGGCCGTTTGTTTAGTTAATAAGTGAGTATTCAGGGCAATTGCAGAGCACTGACGTAAACTGATTTGGTAGGAGACAAAGGACTTTCTGGTTTTAGATTTAGATTACCTGAATAAGTCAGTGAAAGATAGAAAGTGAAAGAAAGGCGAGACTTTTTTGCTTACCAACATCTTGTGGGAAAGCATCGATCTGGCACCCCAAACTGTAAATTTAACCCAACAAAAAGGCACAAGAATATAAAGTCTAATTGCTTTCTGGTCCAGATCGTGACTGAAAGCGACTGATTTAAGTGACTCACCAAAAAACAGACACTATGGTTGACATCACTGGAAGCCATCATTTTGCTATGATTAATTCAAGTCCGCCGGGTGCAGTGCAGGCCGCTCCAAGTTAAAAAACATTAACTATTCATTGAGCCCATAGACACGTATTCACATTTTGACACAGACAGAAATCAATTCTCTTCCTCATCCGTCAAGGTGTTCAAACATTCTGCTACCTGGCAGGGACGTGTCAGTGAGTTCAATCCATCATAGGGCCCGCTCACCAGTGATCTGACAGATGCACTTGTAAAAGGTCCAGCGCTTCATGTTTTTCAATCAATTCAAGCCTCACTTTCGGTTGTTTGTCCATCAAAGCTAAAGACTCCAGCCTGCTACATGGTTAACATCTTGAATCAAACACTCTTTCAGTCCTTGTTTGCGGATTATTCCAAGCCCATCTGTCATCTTTGACAGTAATACAGCAGCAACTTTATGGTGGCATGAGAGGATCGTGTTAATTGGTGTTGGTGCCTTAAATCACATTGAAGGCTTTCAGCTTGTAAACAGATGGATCTGAAAATAGTCGGCCCAAAAGGGGTAGATGGGACTGTGGTCAGTTGTCTTGCACTCCTCAGCGGACACAGGGGAGGGGTAAAGTTTGCTGATGTTAGAACAAAGGTTATACCCTCTATGCTGACGGTTGCACTGGGAGTAGTAAAAGTAAAACGACTGTTGGAGGTCAGTGGTCACCAGAGAGTGATGCATGGATCCCGGCCCAGAGATGGCTCTTCTCCAGTGGTCAAGGTCAGAGCCAGATGTCCTGGCCTGTGTACAGCCATGGACATGAAGTCTGTGTGTTCACATTAGGCTCGACTCTGTCTGTTTTTTAACCTCACGGCCATCAGACCCGACAAGTCATTAACAGTATGTTGTCAAGTTTTCTTAGATGAACTGGACCTGCAGTCTTGCACATAGACTGTCTAAAATAGATATTTAAGGTAAAGATCAAATTTGAACATGAATATGTACAAGATGTATTTCATACTGCTCACTGCTCATTAAAGTTTTACTCTCCTTTTAGTACAAGATGGGGGGCAGTCAAGATATTAATTGGGGTACAATTATTTAAGATGGTAAATCATCTGCATCATCTGGTCTGAGCAGTGGAAAAATGTTAAAAACTTTTTTTTTTCTCTTTGAACACAGACCTGTAACCCTGCTCTAGTTTACAATTTCTGGATAACAGTGCAATTTGTCAAGACCCTGGTAATCTGTCTTTGATCTTGTGGGCATAATATGCAGACAATAAAGAGGTAGCGCTCTCTCTAGTTGGATATTTTACTTTCAAACTAAAGAGTTATGAAGGCTACATAAGCACAGCCTCATTTTATTTCATTTATTTATTCATAAGGACAACGCACATTAATCAACATTTCTGTAAATTTGTCATTGTTGGCTGCCTGGCTAATTTTCAACTGCAGTCCTTTGGCGAGATGTTTCGAAACTAATGAGGTGATGGTTAAAACTTACAGACAAGACAGCCACAGCAACACAATAAACATTCTCAAGACACAAGACACGCAGAGCAACAGGAAACAGCAAAACATTAGTACCATGTAACCATGCAAGCAACACAAAACTTAGCTGAATACTCTCTGCTCCACACTTCAACAAGAATGCATTTTTTTACGAAGACTTAGAGTGTATGGAGTCAAACTAAAATTTATGTTGTTGTTTTATCATGCAATACTAGAGAGTATTCTAAGATATGGTATCACAGCCTGGTATGGTAACCTGACATTACAGTCCAAATCACAGATCGCATGTCAGGTACAGACACCTATGAAGATTATGGGGGTCAAAAACCATCTGCCCCTCCAGACAATTTATGAGCAGTCGGTTATCAGACAGGCACAAAAAATAGTTTCCGATTTCAGAATTTCAGCTTTTACCCTCTGGAAGAAGATTCAGGGTTCCTAAATGCAGGCTAAACAGACATAAACACTCATTTGTGCCTATGTCCATTAAGCTTATCAACACTAACATGTAGGCCAGCTGGGTTGTGCACTATGTAACTGTGCAATAAGTAGGCTATTGGGTTTATGCAGTATGTTAGTGATGCAATACATGGGTTGTTAGATTCAATATTCAATATGTCATTGTGTATTGCATAGTATTTTTGAAATGTGTCATTTGTGAAATATGTAGGCTATGTAGGGATGTGCGATATCCCATTGTGCAAGGGTTGTGCTACTTTTGTGGGGAATGCTGCCGACAGGGATGTTCAATCAAAACTGCCCTTGGAGGAAGGAGTTAATGTGCTTACTATATTGGTACCTGTCTAATGTATATGAAAGCATGTGTTGTGTTGCATGAGAGTATGTGTTGAGAGATGTTTATTTCTGTATTTTGTTGTCTTTGTAAAGCTGCAGAATGGACAGAGTCCAAAACAAATTTCCCTTCGGGGACAAAAAAGTATATCTTATCATATCTTATCTTAAAACAACAAAACCCAGTCAAGTAATGCTGATTCTAACTGTTTTTGACACATGCACACATGTAGAGCAGCAAAAAGCATGCAACTTTATTGATGTAACATGCATCATGTGGTGATGTATGCTACCATTGTTAAGTTAGACATATTTTAAGGTATATAAAATGTTATGCTATATATGTATTTATTCAATAATACAGCAAATTAGGTCAAACATGTTAATTTTCATGTTTGAATTTATTATTTTTCTCTTGCATAAAAAAATCCAGGAATATGCATTTGATTAACTTATTTAATTACTAGACACAAGACATCTCCCACTTCACTGAAAAGCACATTTTAGTGTCTACATCCTTCTGCATAGTGAAGCAAGTTAAGTAAGCGAAAACATTATTATTATTATTATTATTATTATTATTATTATTAGGGGGACTTTAGATCTGTTTTATTATGCTTAATCTCCAATCTCATGAGTGAATGAGGATCCTTTCACGCAGGATTTCCATAAGTTTGATACAGCAGAGAGCTTGAAGGAAAACCCCAGATTTTAACACAGAACATCAGATGATGAGGATTTTTCCTGATTTGATTGAACAACACACTGTTCTTAGCACTAACTACTGAGCAACAATGCTGCCGTCTAGAGCTATTGGCTTAAATAAGATTCATAAACATTGAAACAATGCTAACAACATGGGAAATACACCAACATATTTGAGTGGCCATAATAAACCACAGAACCATATTACAATAATCCATGTTGAGGAGTGGACTATAGGACAACCAGTTGGTATTCTGACTCATAAATTGGTCATCATAGAAATAAGTAATGGAGGCAAGAAATAATAGTATGAAAAACCTCCCCATTTTATAAATGATCTATGCTAATCTAGGGTAAGGTGAATTCAGCTGTGGGAAGTACAGTCAATATCTTTCAACTTTCATGCAAAGCGGCTTTCTTGTTTTAGTAGCTAGCGTGAGGCAGCATTTTAATCTCCTACCTCGTTATTGCTTCCTTTAGGTCTCTCTTTCCCTGCTTTTTCTCTGGTTCTTTTCAAGGAATCGATTTTTGCTTTGCAGGTATAATTTCACCGTTTTCAATTTCAAGTGGATTCTGCATTCACATTGTTGAATATAAATCCTCCTCGGTTGGTGGTATAATAAACAACAACTCCTCCGTTCCCCCTCTCTCTATATAACGAGAAGAAGGGGCTAAACAGATCGGTGGTGTCTTGGCACATCACATCACTCAGTAGAACTGATTAAACACATCTCCGCACGCCTAGTCATAATTTGCCTCTTAACGAGGACTTCCTGCATAGTTATGGTGTTGCGCCTAAAACACAGCTGAATGTAAACATGATTAATGATGTGAAATGCATGTTTAGCCCAAGACGGAGGGAGAAAAAGCAAGACAGAGGGAGTACAGTGGATGATGGACCAACATGTGGTAATTAGTGGATAAGGTAAACAGCCATAGGGAAAGCCAAAGGGCAGGTTCACAGTCTGTTAGTGGATGCTCTCATTCTGCCGTTGAGTATCCTCAGGGCTCATGGAGGGAAAAGTGAAGGAGGAAGCCAGGAAAAGCAGCCAAGTTCACCGAACAGCAGTGGGGTGTTACTCTGTGACCAGTCTTTTTCTGGTATATATGTTTGTGTGTGTCCATTCACACAGAACCGTAGCACGCTCTGTACTGTGAGGAACTGCACTTTAACCGTCTTCTTTCATCAGTTGGAGTTGCTCATACTCACAATTGATTGGTGGTTGGCCTGTAACCTTGGCAACACAGGCTGGAGGGGAAAGAAATATTTTTCCAAATGGTTCCAAAAATGGGTCTGGAAAATGAAATGATTCTGGTTTAACTCATTGTATTCACTCGGTCATTTGACCTTCACATCCACTTTATGTCAACGTGATAAAAGGAAAGTTGGTCTTTGGGGATATAAACTGCAAATTTTAAGGCAACATACTACGTGCTGAAAAAAATTGTGCTCGGGGAAAAGATGACTTCTCATCTAAAAAACTGCTTTGAACTTTTAACGTCTGCTGTCAGAAACATCATACAGAGGACTGCAAAGAAGCTCTTCACACATCATGGTTAATAAATGAATCAGAACTTGACTTTGAGAAAATGGTTTAGATTTGTGTGCTATGATTTCATTCAAAGAGAGATTTCCACTGCGAGACGTCTGGATTTAACAAAAAGATAAAAATATACGGGCTGTGGTAAATTAATAAGAAAATTTCATGTGCACATGACTTATGGAAGATTTATTCTTATGCACATCATGAAAGGTGTTTTTGGGTATCGTCTAACACATAAAAATGTTTTGTTTAGTTTCTTTTTTATTTACAAACACTTATACACTTACACACGCACACACACAAACTGCACACCCAGAAACATGTGTAGATGAAGAGGAAGGGAGGGAGGGAGATCTTGATGAGAACATATTTGTTTTTGTCAGATAGCTGGAGGAAGAATTCAGTCGATGTTAATGAGAGGCAATTAGTTTTGATTAAAAATGAGATTGCTCCCTTACATGCAATGTAGCTATATCCAAACAAAAGAATGATTAATTTCTGTTGGTATAAGACATTATTGTCAACAACAAAAGTACCCATGCAGCAACGATACAATTGCTCTGAGGCCGAAGAAGAGGAAAAACATTAATCTAGAGTCTCGACTGGGTGTTCCTCTGGCGTTGCTTCTTACAATAAAATGTGTGGGTGCTTGTGTTCGTGTGCACAAGTGTGTCTATCTGTGTGGGGTATCTACATTTTAAACTCAGGTTACTCCCTTAACTTTTAATTTTATGTTATCATTATGTAATTTCTTTGTAATGTTCATTTAAGATAAATTTGTAATTATACCCCTTAACATTTTTTTTCTACTGAATTAGCTACTTTTCATTACATTCTTCTACGTTTTCTTTTCTGTTTATATTCTCTATCTATGTTGTGTGCATACATGTCTCTGCATGATAAACTAACCTGCTTTGTTACGGTATCTGTGCTCACCTTCCCCAGCGTCCATTGTAATCGGGAAATGGTGGTGTGAGATGGAACCATGTCTGGAGGGAGAAGAGTGTAAGACTCTGCCTGACAACTCTGGATGGATGTGCTCCTCTGGGAACAAAATCAAGACCACAAGAGTGAGCACTCACACGCATTCACACACCCTTGAGCACAAATGCATCTACCTGCATGTACAGACCTACACTTGCAATGATGCACGCGTACATGTACAATACATGCATATGCCTGTAGTGTATGTACTGTATATGCATATTTAACCCAGACGTACATACACTTGCCCACATATCCACTGAAAAAAGAAAATTCACACAGTATTTGACCAAATGCCTGTCAGATTTCACTTTACTATTCAACCTGTCATCTTGACCTTCAAATGAGGAAAAACTTAAAATACTAGGAAGCTATGTTTGAATACTTTGATTTAGTACTTTAACAAAGCTTCTCTTTCAACTGCCGCTTCATTTTTAATCATCTGTCATTTAGCAATTATGCAGTGTCAAACCTGCGGCTAAAAGGGATGTGCACAAATTCCACTGTATGAGACTACTGAGAAAAGCACAGCACATGTGTGCCCTTTGTATAACATGGTGGATTCTGTTCGGTGTAAGCAACCTATCTAAAGGCCCATAGTAGTAAAGAACAAACATAAAGCAGGCAGTAAACAAACAGGTGGGCTCTGCCTCAGGCCACACTCCTCTCAGAGATACAGTTAACGGCCGCTCTGCTTCTCCACTGCCTTTCAGCTCTGTAAACTGATGCGGCATGCAAAAATAATGAGGAGAGTTAAGTCCTCGAAGCCAGTAGTCCAGCACTCCGTGACAGGTTGATCACCCGATTTGTATTCATTTAATTCACTCGTCCCCCCACCTGCTCGCGATCAGCAAACCCTGTCTTTTCTTAGTGCTTGGTGACAATGACTTTGAATAGAAGCAGAGACTAATGTGATGGTCGGTAAAGAGGGAACAGCCAGTGAAGGTTAGACCACACGGGGCTTCCCAAGGTTGTTCTGCAGATGTATATGCCAGCAGATAGACATAAAGCTTTCAGTGGGCTCCGTCACAGCCTCCACAGGCCCAAAATTCTCAGAAAGAAGGTGATCGAATGGGGTCTTACCATCCTGTCAAGGTAAGGTGTAGTATTTGGTTCACTCTAAAGAATGCATCTCTAATTCTCAATTCAGTCCTTTGCACAATTTGACTTAAGTAAATTTGAAATCACGATTGTCTTTATATAACTTGGAACAAATTATTTTCTTTATTCTCTTAAGATACATTAATCAAGATGGTACATGTCTGCACACAAATGGAGGAGAGGGCCAAAAGGTCAGGCCTGAAGCTGCTTTTCTACCCAATACACACATGTCCTTTTTTCTTGACCCTCTCTTTACAGAACACCCAGCCATACTCCCCTTTTTAGCTTCCGGAAGCAAAATGCAGAGGATGCATCAACAGAAATTGAGCTGCATTCTTGCTTCTGTAAAGGTTAGTCTTTTTCTCAAGCTGTTCTTTGTTTTTGTTTTCCCGTCTCTCTCCCATCACTGTAATGCACTTGAGTGTCGGGCGGTAGGAGTGGGACCAACTCATGTTCAATGACTTCTCATTAACCTAAATACTCAGTGCGAAATAATCAAGTGTGTGTTTACATGCTGTGCATGATTAGGCAGGCGTGACACAAATACTGAACGCACCACCACCCACTGTAAATATTTATCACCTAGCACAAGCAGTGCATGCATACATAAAAAGTAAGTTGCTGCCTTTTTATATAAACAGTGGCACATACAGCACTAAAATATATTAAGTGGTATGTTGATAACAGGTCCACCCCTTAGCAGACCCCTGCTGTCTGTGAACAGCGTGTAATGGCAGGATCAGTTCCTCTTCCTTTCATTGCTCTTTGTTCCATGTCCTGTTTTTGCTATCGGCCACTGTGTGGGTTTGATTACAGTGCCTTACACCGGTCTGCCAATCCCATTAGTCACTAATCTGTGACATGCTACTTGCTTCTCTGTGTGTGTGCTCTTGGTTGTGTATGAACGCACATGTTTGATGTCTTTGATATGTCTGTGTTTGTGTGTACGCTCACATGTGTGCGCGAGAACCCCGGGCAGGCCTCTTCCCTTTCTGTTGTGTGGCTTCTTATCAGAGGGCACTCGATATCCTGATCCCCCTCTGAGGGTCTTGCTGAAGCAGCTATCTGCACACAGCATAGCCCACAGGCTACATGAAAGGCCTTTTATCCTGCACTCTGCTCTCCTTTTTAATCAACATTCCTCATTCACATGCCTCTCAGGCCAAATTGCCTCATTTGTATTTGTTCCGTCAAAAGCCAGCAAACCCACAATGCAGCATTGTTATTTTTTTTTATTCTCATTCTCACTCTCTTTATTTCACCTGCAGGTTTTCATTTTGCTCTGAAAAGTGTCAGTGAAGCACAATGAGGCAGGCACACACACATATGTTGTTCACCCGCACACAGACATCACTATCTTTCATAAAAATTGGCATGAAAATCAAGAAGCTAAGCAAAGCCGGTGCCTGACACCCATGTTTCTTTCTTTATGTCTTTCAGAGAGGGAGCCCTTCATTGCCTGTTCTGTAGCAGCAGACAAGGCAGGCCCTTTTGTTTGTGGAAGTCACAGTGAGAGCGAAGCTGGGGAGCACCTTCCAAAACACTCGCCCACCATAGATCTGCATTACCCGCTCCACTCGCTAAATAGATCAGTCCATTTCTGCTCCCTTCAAACAATTATACACCTTAAGAGAGACAGGCAGAATGAGAGGGGTTGTAATGAAAACATATTTTCTCCCACTCGTTCTTCTCCCCTGCTTTTGATGATGGTGAAAAGAATTACATTCATTCGATAAACTCACTGTTAGTGCGCTATACTGAATATGAATGTGTCATCAGTATCAAGGCAGGAATGCTATACATACAAAATACAACCCTCATCAGGCATTCAATGAATTTTAATAGATTTTTTAGTTATTTCACACTACAACATAACTACTCATGTACAGTAGTTGTTTTAAGTGTAGAAGGCCACAGCGTTTCCACTATGGAGTATGTAATTATTCAGATGAGAAAGCATTGAGCTCAAGTGGATATACCAACATCTTTCACACATAGACATGTCCCTTATTAATAGGAGCAGAGGGCACTTTTTCAAGCAAAATAACACACTGTGACAGGATGCAGCCCAACAGTTTCAAACCAAAAGTGACCTGCCAGCAGATGCATCACCATTTAATTTGTCAAATCGGGAGACCACACTCCGCAGTTGATCAAAATGAACTCCAAGCGGCCATGCCACATACAGAGAAATCGTCTGTTCCACCTCTGTGCTTGACAACACGTTTCCTCCTCCATCAGTCCTGTATAATGTCATCACGAAGACAAACACAAAAGCATGCACAAATGGTAAACAATGTGGCGGTTAAGAGAAATAATACAATACTTTTTTGAAAAGTGTGAGTTTATAAGCTGACAGATGCAGTCCAAGCTGCCAAGAATGGACAGAGTGTCTTCTTTATGCCATTTTTATACAGGTTTAGGGTGGAGGAGTTCATTGCAAGTGCTACTGATTAATTCATACCCATTTTCTTTGCTTTTTTCATTGTCAATGTCACATTAAATGGATCTTGATGTATTTTGTTGTCTGGAGTCTTCTGTTTTTAGAAGGTGATCTTTAGTGCTGTTTGAAGAGGTTTCTCAGCTGGCATGATTGATTTGTTCAGCACTAAATGAGAAAGGGGGTAAGGGTAGGCTGTGTTTGCATTAAATTCTTTTGCTAAGGCAATTGTCCTTGGCTCCTTTTACTAACTGAAGTCTGAGTAAATTGCAATTTAATGCGGCCAGCAAATTAGAATGCAGACGGCTTAGTTGCCAGCAAAGATGGGATAGGCAGGAAATCCTTGAGCGATCCTCTGCTACCTGCTGCACTGTTCATTTGAAGAGACAGAGGACAAAAAAGAACAGAGGGCACTTTTAGTCACACACATATACATGTGGGTTGAAATGACAGCATTTGCATACAGCCGCTGTTCTCCCACTAACAAATCTCTGGTGGATTGGGCCTGAGAAAGAGAGTGAGTTGTAAAGTGTAACCTGTTACTGCTCTTGTTCTGGCAGAGGTCATTCTCTGCTCCAGTATTTTGATATGCTGTTGTACATTAGATGATACAGATGCAAATGCTAGAAAGATAAGACAGGACTATTACTTTGTTTAAGGATCATGGGGAAAAACGACCAAATTTGTACAGAGAAAGACCCCGTCACAAGACCTGGAGGAGAAATCATCATGTTAAATCTGAGAACTATTTAGAGCACTCAGAGGAACAGCTGCGGTTCAGTGCAAATACTGTACGTAAATAGGCATGATGTAGTCAGCAAGGGAGCATATGTCAAAAATGTACATTTGTCATTTTAGTACCAGGAAATTCCTGGAAATCTGGGTCTTGATCTAGAATACCAATGATAATGGACAATTAGAGGGCACATTTCCCAGATTTTTTTAAGTAAACACAGAAGTTCATGTGAAAATTGTGAAAATGGTAAAACTTCCTGGATATACTCCTGGACTCAGCTCTGCACCTAAAAAGAATACTGTTCCTTGACCTATGACTTTACTCCTTTGCAAAGACATCAAATCTTTTTGAAATGTTTTACCAGATTTTTGAGATTCTAAGGGTCCTGCTAACTAACATACACTCTAACAGGACTGAATACATTTCCTCCGTGTGATGAATGACAAAAGGCAGAGCTGCACTTGACACTTGATTGAAGAAAATTCTTGAAAAAGTAGATTTTCATTGAAGGGAACCTATTATACTAATTTCCATCTCGATATTTCTAGTCTGGGAATCCTCTAGCGTAACTTTGCATGGTTCACAGTTAAAAAAAATCCATATTTATCTTATACTGGCCCTTAATCCAACCCTCAGTTCATCCTCTGTCGGAAACAATCCGTTTCAGCTCCTATCTCTTTAAAGCAATTTGGCCCGCCCTAACATTTCAGTGTAATTCACTGCTGTCATAAATAAAGACAGCTGTACATGTGCATTTGTTATGACTACATTACTCATGACAACAACTAGCAAGTCATCAACTTTGCTAACACTATTATTATATATAGATATTTGCGCTCTCTTTTTCTCACTTCCAAGAACAACATCATCTTCGGTCTCTGCCATGATATCCATACTGAGAATACCAAGTTTCTTCCAAACTATACATTCATTATGTTGTTCTTGCGATAGATTTCCTGCCTGGACTTTCAATGTTACACACAATACGGTAGGTGAATAGGGTAGGGCAGGTACACACAATTCTACTAACAGAAAATGGTAAATAAAATAATTAGGCTCTCTTGCTAGCACGTCTAACACATTGGTGCTCTGAGAATCACATGTACTACAGCTGACTGAGTCCCAAGCAGCACCCTCCCAAATCAAATCCACACACCTGGCTACCACCTGCCAAGCCTGCTGGAAATGTCATGGCTGTATTTTTTTAATTGAATAGGATTATGGGATTTCTAATTGGCCCCACAGTGTGCAGCGGACTTCAGGCTTTTTTCACTGTACAATCTTAAAGGAGACCTATTATCCTGCAATTCCAGTGCTATATTGTTGTTCTGTGACTTATGGCAGCTTTGCATGATTCAAAGTTCAAAAAAATAATTTTCTATCTTATACTGTCCCTTCATTTCTGCCTCTGTCCGAAACAAGCTGTAGATGCTCCTGTCTCTTTGAGGCCCCCACTGTCTTCTGATTGGCCAACACATGAAGCATGTTATGTTACCAGGCTGTTGTTGCCAGTGAGTGATACAGACAGAATGAGCATTGTTGTGCGGAGTAAATGACCATATATGGACCTCTCCGTCTAGCTCCATGTGTCTAGAACGGAGCCGTTGGTAGAAAAAGCTGTTTAAAACAGTATTTAGAACAGGAGGAAATCTGAGGTTTTGGCCCACAGGGATTTCTTTTAAATACTTTAACCTCATTATTTGAAGCTTTGGCCATGTTTAACACGAACATCCAACATTGTAACATTGTAAATAAGTCATAAAATGTGGAAAAGCATAATAGGTCTCCTTTAAAGCGGCAAATAACAAACATGTGATGTGATCTGGAAAACATTTACATGGTTTTTGCTACATGGGAAAATAACTCAATTGCTTTAAATGTTGTTAAATCATGCACATGGTTTTTATTGAGCTTCAGGTTGAGCAGGATGCTGAAAACAGGATATTCAATAGCAGTCTCAGGGTTGCACAATGTACTATTGAAATGTGTCCAGGTCTGCAACTGAGGCCGAATAAGAGTCCCTGAACCAGAGTCACGGAGAGACAGCTCAGACTCCACAGCGGGTGCCCGATCCCATTTAGCAGTGCCAAAATAATTTTATCAGGTTGGAGGAAAATCCTCAGCTGTGATTGGCTGGCTTTGGTATGAAAGCGCAAATGAGGGGTGATGGGCAAGCTGGGGGTGGAGGAGATGGGGCTAAAACAATCTGAGTTAGAGTCAAAAATACGCCACTCCATTTATGAAGCAGACATACACAGCATGGAAACACACCAGGGTTTTTTTTTTGTACAAAGATCTTTTGTGATATATCCCAGTATACCTATAAATGCCGAACACTTCAGCGCTGCTTCCGCTCGTATAAGCTGTCTGTTTTTAGTAGCAGCAGGAACCAGGAGGTGAGAGCTGTGCAAAGCCTCCACAGTTCAAAAGACTCCCCCTTGTTTTCGAAACATGCAAACGGAGCAATTCCTTAGGGCCTAATCCTCGCACACTTGTATGCCTTTGTTCTATCTAAGTGTATGTGTGTTTTCTCTCCTCTCCTTTTCCTCCCCAGATTCATCCCAGGACCTAACAGAGAGCTCCCATTGCAGAGCTGCGTGCCAGGCTCTTCCCCTCTTCCCCCTTTCTCTTCCCACTGAACGGACAAAAACTATTACATCCGCAGCTACCGACTGGATTACCTGGGACCACAGAAAGGATATCCACCCAGATAAAACAGCTTTGCTCACGTGGTGCCAAGGATTTGAAACCAGACTAATCCCCTGTTTGATCAATGAGCCCCATGTTGGTGACTCTCCTCTTCCGCACAGCTGTGGCCAGTTTCCGACCTACTCTTTCTCTGTTTCCCTCAACCTGTTCCCCCCTCTAAAACTGAAACAGCTTAGAAGGGGTTATTTAGGGGTTGTTAACATCACTTGATAGATACTCGTCCCACCTGAAGGTAAACCAGTTGAGGAGCTTACATGGACCTGAACATGAACACAGAACTGAGGGGGCGCAAGGAGGGAAATGACATTGCTACCCTTTTATTTCTGTGTAGAAGGCATTTGTATGTGACCCGCTACCCCAGCAGGACGGCCTTGGACTACATGGAGGAGATTTTGTTGAAAAAAGCTGGATTTTTTTAGTGAAGTAGACCACTTATACTGAGTTAATGAAAAATCTTTGAGAGGCTGTAGGGTCTGTCCTCATGGCCTCACCTTCCTCCTTTGTGATGGACATTTTGACTTTTATTCGAGGGCATGCCCGGTGTAAATTCATGAGCACTTCTTTTCTTTGTTATGTAAGATAATTTGTGTATATATACATATATAAATACATGACATATAAGGTGACAGATCCAAGAAGCTGAAAAACATATTTAGGACTCTTGTAGGAGCTTGAGCCCCATGGTGGAATATTGATCAGCCACTGACTACAGTAGTACAGTTTATCCAGAGGCTGATGTCCCAGTGTGGTGTGTATAGCATTATATGCTTGCATTGGAAAAAGCCACAACAGAGTCATAAAAATAAGTATTGGTCACTTTTGTCATTCAGCAATGTCCTTGGTTAAGCCAGAAAATGCTTGTAAAAATGAGGAAAACACTGTATAGAACTGCCTCACAAAAGAAAGCAGCACTAACAACAACCCCTGAGCCTTCAACTCACATTAGGGACATGAAACAGCAGCAGAAAAACTTGGACCATAATCGGACAGTTAGTGTCTATTTCTGTTGTGGACGGTGTTCACGGGCGACTGCTTGACTGTGTTTCTTGTGTAGATCACCCTCTCACACACCAGAGAGAGATGATTTATTCAAAAGAACAGTGAGAAAGTAGTAGTCACAATGGAGAAACATACAGTTATCCACCAGTAGATATAAGTACATTACAGGACAGCCTTATGAGAAATAAAAATGGTTTTCTATACTGATATGCTGTCTCCCCTTCATATTGTAACTGATATTTTGAAAAATGTTCCTCTGATGGCAATTTGATATGCAGTAATATGTGGGTGGAAGATCTAGTCAGAGTTTCATTTATATGATATGTTAACATTGTGAACAGAGTTTTTGCTTGAGTAAACAAGCAATCAACAAACAGCACAAGGCAATGTGAAAATGACTTACGGGTAGACAAACGCACACACATGCAGTGAACACACAAACGAATATGTGATGCTTCATTTATACAATTCCCTTGGTGGCAGAGAGGATTTATCAGAACAGCACATTCAATTCATTCATGCAATTAGAATAAAGATTTCCAATATTGCGCCAGGCAAAATTCCAGATGATTTTCAATATCAACCTCTCCTCTCGGCTGATATGAGATTCGGTTCTTCTCCCAGTGGATGCACTAGTGTACATTCATCATTTAGGAATTTGGCTAGTTTCATGGAGCCCGGCGCCTCGCTGAGCAGTCACAGAAGGTATGAAAACGACAGACACATCAATCTCCCAGTGGTCTTGCCAAAAATCATGAAGGAATATGCAAAAAGAGAGGGAGCAGGAGTGTGTTTTTTCCTCCTCAATGAGCCGTTCCCTTCTTTGTTTTCTCACATCTAATAGGATTCACTGTCCTGCAGTCTTATTGAGCTTGTGCAAAAGAAAATGAGTCAGGGAATGAGTTTGTGTGTCTGTAAGTGTCTCTGGATGCTTTTTTGTTGCTGTAAATGAATACATGAGAGTGTATGTGTGCATTAGTCTGTTTCACCATGCTTCTGTGTGTATTTTTAGAAAGGGTATCCAGAGTCTCTGAGACAGGCGTCCCGCAACGACATACTGTGAAGATTATCCTCAAATTCAGTGCTTGTGTAGAAAATCAAGGGATTTCTCCCTCCCTACTTATACAAGTTCTAAGTGGATTTTTGCTTAAAAGGTGCTTTGGGATCAGAAATGGAAGAGGTGCTTTTTCTTATTCTCTTTTATGCACTCCTTAGCTCTATCCTGAAATTATGGAGTCGTGCTGTGGAGGGAGGTCCTGCTCCATTTTAGGCAGAGTAGAAAGGAACACAGCATGAATAGATAACAGGGGCCGGGTCCTCCTCCCTCTCCACGGTGCTTTGCAATCTCAAAAGAGAGACATCCATCAAGTTCTGCCGACCTCCCACCGAGACACAGAGACAGCCATGTCCACATCACGCTGGATGGCTAATCAACGGCTGACAGCAAGGACAACCTTTTTCATACAGCCGAGACGTGTGCAGGAGATGCTGGACAGTGTTGTTTGTAAAACTTGCATTAGCAACTTCCAAGGGTATCTCAAGTAAAACACAAACTTTTACCCTGCGTAGAAGTTAAATGCTTGGCTGCTTTTAGGAGCTTTTAGTAGGAGCTTCCACTTCTCTTTGACACGACTTCCTGTCTTTGCACTTTATAACATTCATATTCTTTAATCATTTTGCATAGCAACCTATAATTTGTGGAAAGGGCACGCTCCTTACCTGTGGGGGCTTTGCGGTCTATAATTATAGTCATTATGGCCATGAGTCACTGTGAATGTCGCCTCTACAATTAATATCCACTGGAGCTGGACAACTAAGAGCATCTCAAAATCATTAATGACACTAAAACTTGGTCTCAGTGATAGCTGTTCATTATTACCAGAGGCCCATTTGCCATGAAAAGTAATGATATCAGACAGTCTTATGTTAGATAAGATTCTTGATTAATCCTTAACACTGCATATAAGAAATGGGAAAATGACATGTCATTATACAGTTACAGCTAACAAACTAACTAGCTAATGAAGAAGCTGAGATCCTTTTCAAGACCACGTAGTCATCAAAAAGTTGAAATGAAGCAGCCTACAGTGACACTTTTTCTAAAGTCTGTAAACAGCAAACAACATTTAGTGAAACACACCAGTGCTCTTGCTGCAACGCCATTGTTTGTGTCAAATGAATACACTCTGATGGGTACACAATACATCACTGTCACAGTCCCATGACACTGTGCCATGCCTGCCAACCACCAATACACTTGTCAGCGAAATGACTTGACAGTCTATGATTGTCAGCAGCTGCCATAATGACAATTTATTTTTCTGCTGCTTTACCGTTTTCCTCACCTTATTTTCCCTCATGTTTCAACCCGAAATGTAGCAACTTGGCCCCCGTCACATGTCGTCACAGACCTTCAAACTTCAGATTTTCCCATTAAAAAAAGAGAGCATTTTTCACAGCTCTCAATTGTTTGCCACTAGAGATTAAATGTCTGAGAGCTGGATTTGGAAAAGAGAGGGATCAGGTGGAGAAAAGGAGCTAATTCTTTGTTCCGAGCCTGAGCGGAATACGCAAGCACACTGTGTATATTTTTAACGCGTAGATTTAGTCTTATTCCACCCTCCAACTATCCATCTCACATATTATAGAAATGTGCTGTAGATGACTACAGAAATGCACTGAAACTCTCATTTAGTTTTTTTATGACCTTTTCATGGTGGCACACAGGGGATGCAGAAGCCTCTCTGGTCACCACAGACGGTGTGATCAGTCTGCTGTTGTCAGAATGGGACCATCACACAACAAGATCGGGACACACAGTACACCTTGTAGGCTTAAAAACCACTTACCTGGAAAACCAAGAAGTGCATGCTTGTTTTTTTTCCACATATACTGACTGACCAGAAAATCCGATTGTGTCCAAATGTTGCACTGCATTACATCATCGGGTTTTCTTTTATTTTTATGGTCACTGGGTGTATTTATTTATTTGTTCGTTTATCTATTTATCAATTAAATATTGTTCTTTCAACTTATCATTAATATTTTAATATTTTAATATTTTTTAAATGTTTAAAATATCATCTTGCTGCATAAAAAATGTCAATTTGGGAAAAAAAATTCCTATCGGTATATTATTAGATTTGTAATGTGCACAGGTATGTGAAAAAAACTAAAATATGTCATGTTAATAATAACCAGGAAAAGATAGTACTTTGGCATTTTTTAGTGGACGTCAGATGAAATTTCTTGTTGTCTGTCCAAGTTTGTATTGAGAGTTCACAACAGCATCCTGGCCTTTAGGCTGCCTGCCAGAGACAAAGCACTGTGCTGTCAGTCCAAACCTGCCCACACACACAGTATGCTGCAGTGAACTTATCTAAAGTTTTACAATGGAAAGAAAAAGTAGAGCCATTTGTCCTGCCTACACGATGACTTAAAAGTTTTGCCATGTCACCGGGCTCATTCAACACTTCTCTTTCACTCTCTGATAAGTGGCCTTTCTTTATCGATAGCCTATATTCTGAAACATTAGTGCAGTCAGGGGTGGCCTGAAGCATCTGAGGGCCAGTTTCAAGAGCTAATTTGCCCAATAGTAGTATTAATATTGTATTTTTCTATAGGGCATTCCAAAATATATAGAATAAACTATAGTAATATTAATATTTTTATTTTTAGCGTTATTTCTATAGTAATTCTTTATAGTAATACTATAGGTTTTGTTTTTGTAAGGGCAGTCTCCCCTACACAGGGACACCAGCAGTCAGTCACAGTTGGGGGTGCTGAGAGAAGGTCAGTCAGAATGACGTCTTAGTAAATAGTGCACAATATTTAATGTTTTCTTATTAATTTGAATGGACAGGATAACATATCAAATAGTTATTAACAACAATTTTTATCATTTTGAGAACACATTACACACAGCAGACAGCAGACTTAAGCACCAACATACTGTTTTTCAAAGCAGCCACAGCAACTACACAGTCAACAACAGGAACAAATGCATAAGGACTGCAGAGAGATGAAGAGGGAGAAACAGGCCCTGGACGAGAGAGAGAGATGTGACCCACGACCATTTATAATAATGCACAGTGAGGATACAGACGTTTCATAGAGGTCTGTCACTGTTAACAGAGACTCCATCTGCGGTGTAGTTAATATACCTCACTAATAAAGACTAACATTAGTTTTGTGATCAAAGAAAGTTTTTACATCCACACTTCTGTCCATATTTGCACGCCCCTTCTCTCTCACTCTTTTATTATTAATTGATGGTTTTTATAATGCTTAGTTTTAGAGGTGCTGAGGGGGTTGCAGCACCTCTTCTTCCCGTGTTGCTATTGAGTGAGTGAATTTAAGTGGGGAAATTATTTAATTCTTGCACATCAGTCGGTGCCCTTTGGAGGGCGGTGCTCATTTCAATTGAAACAGGTGAAACGTAGCTGAGGCTGCCTCCGAGTACAGTTTTAACCAATAATACTGTTTAATAACACCCTGAAGTTGTTTCACAGTCTTTACATTGTAACAGGTTTTGCTGCAGTATACCAACATTTTATTTCATGTGACTGATGACTCTCATGTGACTAACCATACCAAGAAGTTCTGACCTACTTAAATAGGAAAGGAAAAAAACACTATCGAGCTCACTTAATTCTACAAAGGGAAAATGTAATGGATTTACACTCTCACCTTTTTCGCACAAAAACTTTTAAGATGAATGTGTGTGTTCACTCATTACCCAGCTCTGTCTCGCCTACATTATACTCCCCACCCCTCAAGGACTTCTCACTAAAAGTCCTTTTCATTCTCGTGCCTTTGAAACTGAATCACAAACAGCAAGCATGAAACCATAGCCACAATAATTCCTGAAAACCTATAGAGTTTTGTTGTTAAAAACACTACAATCCCACCAAAAAAAGAGTGAATAAAATACAAAAGAAATATAGAACAAAAAAACTGACACTGTTTTGAGACAACTCTGTGTTAAATTGGAATATTGTGACATTTATCATGTTGTTGGTTTTCTCTCTCATATCAGATACCACCTGAGAGGATTCGGATACATCAGCATTGATTATTTATAATGGCAGAACAATAAACATAGCAATGGAGCACTCCTTTTATTCTGAAAAATCAGTGTTTTTTATTTATTTTACATATTTATAAATTCATTAACTGGCATATTAACACACTGATGCAGAGTTAGAATCAGCTCTCAGCAGAGTCTTTACTCTGGGTTAATGGTAAAGGGGATTGTCTAATGGCTGCAGGATGGAACCGCTTTTTCCCAATTCCACCCTCAGCCAATGAGCTGCTTCATTCTCTTGTATGCAAATGAGAGGCACAAGGACAAGCAGGGCGTGTAAAGGACACAGTCTTTGGACTAGGAGACAGAGCCACCCTGGTGAGGCAGGCATGCCTCATTTAGATTCAACACCATCATTTCACTTAGGCAGGTGAAATCTAAGTGCCATGGTTGCATTACATACAGTGCCAGGAACACAAGCAGACATTTCTTGTACATGCTATGGCGACAATTGTATGTGACTTGCAGTCATTTTGCAAGTCTTGTTAAGGCTATCAAACCAGAATTTTGTGTGAATTACCATAATGTGCTATCAAGGCCCTAAATGCATATAACTCACAGCTGCCTACGGTGTTTTAAATCACCATAACTTAGCGACCTATACACACATACAGACACACACAAGCACGGAAAAGGCCAGAACACCATCCTTTATCTAAGTAGCCAGTATAGCAAACCTTGCTGCTAGAATGAAATGTTAACATGAGCATGGTGCAGAAATCAATTTAGATGTTATTCCCACGACAGTGACTGGGTATGACTGTCCAGGGTATTTCTATTTTGTATTACCTTCCCCACCTTGTTTTCCCCCAAGCTATCATCCCAAATAGAATAGTGTCTGTGTCTCAAGGCGATGGCCATTGATCCACATTGGAAGTGAGATACTACTCTCTGAGCCATCAGCACAATGCTTTTTTTTTTGTCAGGCCACATTGATGAGTGCAACCAGTCATACAGATGATACAAAAAACCAGCTGATATGCATCACAATGCTTTCCAAAGGACTGCAAATTAGCTGTGTTGTTTTGTTTAGAACAGTACACTTTTATATATTATATATTTTTCAAGACAGAGAAATAAACTAATATATCATGTAAAGCCAAGTGTAGAGCATGATCCAAACTTGATCTGAACATGCTTTGGCCATGCGCTGACATCATCTACAAGGGGGAAACTGGGCCAGAAACCAGAGCACCTGGGGAAAACCCACGCAGAACATATTTATTTTTTGTCCTTTTATTTTTAACATATTTCCACAATATCACACATTGCAATTAATGCTACATCAGAAGCAGTTATTTGGGGCAGCATATTACAGAAGTAACAAGTTACAAAAAATATTACTTTTTTTTTTCCAGCAGCCAAGAACTATAACACATTTCCCACACTAAATATAGTAATATGATTAACATCACAATTCAAGTCACTCGAGTTACAAGCAAATAAGATGCAGCATGTCAACTGGTGCTGGATACATTCGCGGGAACTTATAGCCAGTGTCAACACAAGTCACTAGAGAATGGGGAGAAAAATCTTTGGCTACACACCAGCTCGATGGCATCACTACCATTTCAGTCCATATCTTGCCAAGGGTGAGAAGCAATTAAAAGTAATTACTCAGTTACTCATCTACATTTTAGAAGCAGTATGAATTATGTAGTACAAAACACATCACTATTCAAGGCTGCAGCTACTACTATAGTACACCACAGTTCAAAATAGCCTGCCCAACCACTGATCAGGAATAACAAGTGTATTCTATTGTGAAAAATGGACTCCCAAGAAGCAACAGCTTATGAATAGGGGTCCATACAAGAGCATCTGGTTCCACTTGAAATGAAAAAGACAATGTTGATTTAGATTATCTTTAAAAGATTGCATCATTAATATGCTGTTATGGTCATAGTTTTGACATCCTACATGAAAAACAGAAAAAATCTGGCACGCCAATTTAAAATGGCAATGGAGCCTAAACAAATAGTAGTTATAAGCACATGCATGCATAAGAATCAATGTGAAACATCCAGAATGCTTAACAAAGAGTGCCCTATTCACCCTTTGTCCCTCGTGGATCTATTAGGGAGAAAAAGTTGACAGCCTTCTGGATAGCTCTGGATAGAGTCTCATTATTATATAATATAGTTTCAAATTGCAAGTAAACTTGTACCACTTTCAAATTCACAGCTAGTTACACTCACAGTCAAACAACAGAATATCCAGTGTCCCAACTTTACATCAGACGTTCCTATACTTGAACAGCTTTTTCAAATGTACTGTAGTTCTGCACAACTACTATTAGGGATAGAAAATTGGTGACTTTAGCAACCAAGTGACTTGTGTAGCACAAATATATTTCTGCATTAGCTTGTCTGTTAGTTTGTCACAATGTTAGCTTCCAACAGTATCCTACCCTCCTTAGCAGACAGAAGACAAACAGACCTGTGTGTACATTACACCTGTAAGTGACACGAAGCTGTTATAATGCAAACAGACACACTCAATAGAGCCACTAAAATATAAAGTTGAGGTTATTTTTCCCCTCAACATATGTTCATCAAGAGGCAGTAGGAATACACAATTGTGGGAAAATATATCACTTTATGGTCTCATTTTTCAATGGCAAAAGTCAACATTCATTTAAGAATGTTATACCAAACAAGAATGATTTATCAAAAGCAGAAGCACACTCTTTGAGTTCAGTATTGTGTCCAATGCTCCAGATGTTGTTTTGCAAAGTCATCAAAAGCCTCACACATCCATGATGATGTATTCCTGAGTCAAACACACTGTTATACACTTCTATAATTTGCCTTCATGTTCTTGAAAGTGCCACAAAAGTAACATAATGTTCCACATGGCCTGGTGATGGTCACTCAGGTACACCTTCCAACTCTGACTGACCAATTATATATTGAGCTGCTTCCTCAAATGACTCCTGGCATGAAAGCTACTGATTGCCTATTAGAATGTGCCTCATAATAATGTAAAATGCACTTACAGCAGCAACAGCTATGCTTCACTGAAGCCATCTAGTACCTATGAAAGTAGTTCTGTGTACATGTTCACAGTTTTCAGAATAGCAAAGCTTTAACGTGGAGGGTTCAGCTAGAGTAAAACTGTTATCCCCAGATACAGTAGACTGCAGACCGGTTTGGGGATGTCCCCTGCCACCGCTCTCATTTCATATAACACTGGCAGTGCATTTTCCTGAACTGCTCAGAGCAAAACTATTTAAACTCACTCCCCAAATGAACAACTTAGCAAATGAATGCCTGGACTGTGTCATCGATTAAACAGCACAGTCCTTCTCCTATGATTCATAGGCAGGGTGTGTGCATTCAGCCACATAATCTCTCTTTTTCATTTCAGCACCTCCAGACTTGCTTTCTAAACACAAATAATGACAGTGGCAGCAAAGCTCTGCGAGCCTATCCATAAGCTCATATGAAATGTGTTGATCATTTCGCTGATTCAGAATTTTTTGTTACTCGGAAGCACAGTTCTATGTTCATATTTGTTTTACTGCATGCTAAATAGCAATATATTGATATCGGCCCGGCTATATGAGAGCCCCTTTATTACATTAATCGTGTGCGCCTATATTTAATGAATTCCATTTAAATACCCCTGGTTGCACAAATAATTTGTGTAGCCAGGGTGAAAGAGTTGAGAGTCAAAGGCGGCATAATTAGATGGGATGATTCTGAAACCTAATACAAGATGTAATTAAGGAAATTAATAAGGTGCCAGCCCCCTTTCACTGGTTGCTCCGCCTGATGATTAATCACAGCCTGGGCTAATTTGATTTGTGACAAGAAAGGGATGACTTAGTAAGTCAGTTAGGAGAGCCCAGTTCAACAGCATATGACATTAATAAAACATGAATATGGGGGCTCAGGGAGGAACAAAAATCCACTTGTGATCCACATGAAGCGATCAGATTAAGTAAGTCTTTATATAGATAGCCTTGTAAAAAAGTCACTGACAGGGGAGTGACTGGAATCCAATCAATGCCTCTGGTGTTAAATTATTGTTATCACTGAATGATTTGACACAACACCATTTTAAAAAAGTGTTGACCAAAATATTCTCGCATAGAGATAAAGACAAAGTAAAACCAAACTGCAGTGCAATCCAGGTGTAATGTGATCTTTTAAGAAGCCGAGAACATGATGTGATAGAACCAAGCAGTAAAGGAGTAAAAGATGAGGAAAGGGCATTAGCCACTGGATAGAAGGATGGGTGCTGCAATACTCCTACAAGGACACAAAGAACCTGCCCCATGATTCAAAAGGTCACAAATCATAGGACGTCTTGGAGATTAAGGGTTATAAAAGAGGGTTGCCCCTGTCTATTGCTATACTCTCATTGTAATAGGACACAGTTCACCTCCTGCTCTCTTAAGGTGCTGAATGAAAAGCTGAGTGGAGACAAGCAAACAGTGTGTCATTCATTTTTCAAGTGAATTCAAATTGAGTTGTCCTATATATTCAGGCAGGTAAGTGGGAGGGGAGCTGTATATATTGTTTGTCACTTTGTTTACCCCTGCAGAGGGTAGGCATAATAACAGGGATGCCTTTCCAGTATGGTGTATTCTACAGCATTGCAACAAATCACGTATTTGGAGAAGCATTCATTGTTTGTTTTTAAGCGTCAACCCCTCTGCCTTACAGATGATGACTGACAGGAATCAATATTTCTCTATCATTGCTGTTACTGTAAAGATGTCCCCGTTATTGTGTCTAGCCATTGTTTTTGAATGCATATGTCACAGACATGCAATAACATACAGGCACACGATACAAAATTGCTGACATATGCATATGTACACACACAGACACATACACACTTACACATTAAAAGAGTACTCCCGTTGTTGCCAAACCACTAGTCCCCCTCTGTTTAATCTTTCAGGTTGACAGGGTCAGGGCCTGACCCGGGAGTGTGCACATGGGAAACCAACACTCCAAGAACTGCAGTGAGACCAGCTGCAGAATGAAAAATAGTCAACACCCATTAGAACCTGTAGACTATGGTTACGTGGGGAGTTTGTCATACACACATACGGCTGTGACCAGTGCGGATGCTGCAAATTAAGATGTCATAAGCATTATGGACAGCTCTTTATCCATTTCATATATAGGATGCAGTGTGTGTGGAGACATGCATACAGTGTGTTGTAATTGCATATTCAATCAAGGGTGAATGAAAGCCTTCTGTGATGCAGAGAGTGTTTATTGAATTATAGGAGTTGAACTCTTTTGCGAAATAACTGAACAATCTACATGATTATTGAAATTTAAATGACCACTGTAAGAAAGAAATTGCATTTTACCGAATTTCTCACTTGCCTAAGGTGTTTAAACATGTAACAAGTACAAAGACTCATGCCCTGTCATCGCTGAAAAAAAAAAAAAAAAAAAAACAGGTCAAGCCATTAAACAGGGTTTTTATAGGTCTTTGCTTAAAGAAACTAAATTAAGTCTAGAATATTTTACATATTCCATTAGTGGCCAATATTAATAGCGAACCAAAGCTGTTCGGCGCCTCACATCGAAGCACTACACACAATCTTTTGTTTCATCAATTAATCATTTAAACGCATATGTTATGTGTTAAATATAGGAACACAGCTTTGAAATAGATACACAGTGCAACCCCGTATGCAGATGAGTTTTACATACAGAATCTGCAATTTATGGTGCTTTGTCCACTCACTTGTAAAGCTGTGTCTACAAGTGTCTTTGCATATTTTAGTGGTTAAGCTGCCGAGGAAAATGTTATCTTAAGCATGAATGTTGTGGCCAATTACAAAGCCAGACCACATCTTGTGAGATCAGTTTGCCCTACAAGATGTAAGCCTTGAAAACATCCACTAAAGGATTAATGTAGTTTAGAAAGATATCTCTTGTGGATTTAGACAGTGGGACATCTCACCGCCTCCTTGGAACTCCATTTACATCTATTGAAAACTTTGTAGATGTAAAATGAAATATGATTCTGCAGCTGAATAGCCCGTTCCCTCTCTCATATCCATACAGTTTGGTGGACATTTGAGGAGTAATTTGACAATGATGTCAGAACATCAAATCACATATTTCCAGTTTGAACATTGTATGCAAGGATTAATGAAAGCCTATTTCACCCAAACAAATGTGGGAATGGTTTGAACTGATGTCTCTGTGACAGCGACAAATATCATTCACCTGTTATACTACCCCTTTGAAATGAAATCCGTCTCAAGCTAATTTACCCATGGCCTTGCCAGACCTCAGTGGCAGAGAAAGAAGTGTGGGCTGGCTTTGACAGGCTAGAAATGATGGCAAGAACTGTGAAAATAAGGGTGAGGTTATAAAAAATATGATGGACATAATTAACTGTATTGACTAGACATGATGATACACACTGCAAGTCTGTACACATATTTTCCCCAAGAAATGGATGAAGCTGGAGGTGGAACAGGCCTAGCTGTCAGAAATGCAGCTTCTGGAATGTGAGTAGGTGTAAATAGCAGTCAGGCTATCTGGGCTGAGTTGTGTCGTGCCCTGCCAGTTGTAATAGAGATGTGAATGTCCCGTTGACAGCCAGTAGCTGCCTAGCCAGGGTTGCTCATGAGGGGAATATTTACTTTAGGTTGAGGGACATCTACAACATCAGTCAAGCATAGGCATAGCTCTAACATTTACCCTGAGCAAACGACGAGATATGTCCTATGAATGAAAGTCAATATAACTGTCTGCTAGATATACAGACTGGCAGACACGCAGTCCGGTCTAGCCATGACTCAGTCCACTGCCTCCAAAGCTTCCTGCAGTGATGCACAACATGTGCTGGCAGACACTGAAAGGTCGATGTAACTAATGATTTCTACTCATTTCAGTGCAGTGAAGAGCACCCATGCTCCAAATAAGAAGTGAAAATAAACTAAACATTAGGTTAAATCTGCTTCACCTCAGACTCCTTGGGCAGCAGAGGGGCCTCAGGATTAGAGGGGCCATAATTCAAAAAGAAAGCAACTGTTTCTCTGCTGCTATATATTTCACTGACTGTCTGCAGTCTGTGAGTGTATGGAGGGGGGAATGTGTCTGCCTGCACTGTCTATTTTTCCTCTCTCCCAGATGTCAGACACTAGGGCTGCTGCTTGGCAGTGGATGCAGATGCTGCCATTGACTCTTTGGTCACTGCCGCCAGCTGAAGCCCTTCAACGACATAGTGCTCTTCCTGGCAGTGGTTGCAGGTGTTGTCCTTACTGACATGAACAAAAGTTCTTTCTCCTGCCAGACTGTGCATCATTATGCTGGTGATGTTTAGGACAATGTTGTGCGGTGACCTCATTAGAGACTGACTATTTACTGTTTGTTCTTCTTTGTTACTACAGAATATTATAATGTAAAATGGTTTCTCTTATTTTGGTGTCAGGCCCAATGTGTCTTCAGGTTTTTTCAGATGTGTTTCCTACCCTAGTGAAGGGGACATGATTTTGTTTCTATGTTCAATGGCAACCTGTGAAAACCTTTGAGACACTAACAGTGATGAAAATAAACTTGACAACTGAAGTGTCCTTGATTCCAACAATGTGCGAAACCCCACAAAGGTGTGGGAAACACCATTTGGAAAAGGCCCTCCAATCAAAATTCAGCTCACTGTTCTTCAACCCATAAATTGTTTATTGTATATGTCTCAAGAACTTGTACCAGGACCTGCATTGTACACAGAAGTGTTTCAGTACAGGCGCATCTCAAGTGTTTTTTTTTTTAAATATAAAATTTTTGAGCTGCACCTGTAAGTCTGGGAATTTATCAAACTTTGCCATTTGGTTTCAAATCCAAAATAAAATATTTTCATTTTCAAGAGTGTGCAGGCGCAGCTCCAAATATTTGAAAACATTTTTAAAAATTTTTGAGATGCACCTGTAATAGCTCAATATCATGTCTTTTTTAATACTGTTTTTTTTAATGAAGCCTTTAAGCATCTTGAAACTCTCTCAGTCACTATGTAAAAATGATCATACACAAGCAGTGTGCATTTTTCTGCATTTCCCATATGTTGCTGCTTGTTGTTCTCACACTTTTGAAAACATAAGAATGGAAGAATAGAAACATATACAGAAATGACTCGCCTGTCCTCTGTTCACAAATCCTCAGTGATGTAGACAAACAGTCAGGTCTATGCAACATCATCTCTGGATAGAGTGCAAATTAGCTACTGCTGATGTTTATACAGTTAATACAACACACTGTAGCCTATACATTCAATTACAAAAATTAAAATTAAAATATCTGGAGCACAGTTGGTAAATGTCATTACCTTGACTTGAATGTTAAGGCTATTGTAATTGACATCCTTTTGTGGTGTTTTAATTCTTAGTGCTGGTTTATTTCACACATGGATGTGTTTGCCTTTTGAACTACACCAGCACTGATGATCACAAGCAAACATGACAAGTTGTTCAAATAAAGCCTCAAACTCTCTCAAGGACTCTTCATTTCTAATAGCTTACATCATATATAGCCATATATCCCCCAACACACTGGAGGTTTACCCAAGGACAACCGAGAACAGGGCAGGCAGTCTGATCTCATGGGCTTTTCATGCATTTACTCAGCTGTGGACTCCACCATTCAAGCAAAGGCGTGCAGGAGTAATAATGAGGAGATGGTTTATGACTTTCCCTGTGGACATCTTATGCTATTACAGTATGTAATGAGCAGTTATAGCTCCCTTGATCATGGCCCAGTTTCCTGTGCACTACCTGCCAAGCGTACAACAATCAATTAAAAAGGACCAAACCTGCTACGACCCTGTACGCAGGATAAGCGGTTGACGATGGATGGATGGACCCCCTCTCATGGGTTTGAATTACCAGTAAGATGGACAGTGTATTGGTAGGATCCATGAAGAAATGGCAAATATAAGATTGTTAATGATATCTATGATAGGATTCATTTTTGACACATAGAAATATCAAGAAGGCTTCCTGTCGTGCTGTTATGTGGGCTTTAAAATCTTGACTGAGATAGCTGGTCAATGAGATTGTGATCATTGTGGGGCTTCGGTACAAATGCACATGGACCTGGCTTAAACTCCAGTGATGAATCTGCTTAATCCAAAAGAGTGTTCCTGTACACTTGTGGGTGTGTATGGTTATGTGAAATACAGAATTAATACAAAAAACAAATCCCTTTCCCTGCATTAACAATAAACTAGGTAAATTGCTGCAACTGTTGTATTTCTACGCTGATAAAATTATTAAACCTTGGAATATTACCCGCCTCCATGGCTCACTAATTTATTTATTTATTTACCTACAATGGCCCTACTAAACAGGTGTCTGCAGCAGATAAATACAAAGTACATAATGAAATTAAGACTCTTATTAAACCAAATGCAAGCACTCCATAATATAGCCACAATTCTTGTGTGTTCAACAGCTGCAACTCCCACACACCCAATTACCAACCCCCAAAACAACACTTAGCTTTAAACTATTGTAAAACTGGACTTACCTAGCTGCAGCCACAATATACACAAAAACAAAGTCTGTTAGTCTCCCACAGAAATCCCGTGCCTCACTCTCCAGGCATAGCAGATAACTGTGTGCTGTCAGTGCAAGAGGCAATTGGTCTCCTCACCTGCTTAGCTGTTCCTTAATCAGCTAATTAAGCTGAGCAGCAGTGCTCTAGCCACTACCAATGCTACAATTCAAAACCCATGCTTTGTAACTTTTCACCATAGATATGTATATAAAGATGGACAACATGATAGCTCCCTAAAATTGAAGACAATACATTTCAACCACCTGGCTGGTGGCTGGCTGCAGTATGTTATGATAAACCCCACTTCCTCCGTGTTAGTGGATGGGACATTCCCAAAGATGGCTTCTATCAATTAAGGTAGTTCTTATCATGCTAATGAATGTTCAAGTGTCCATTTTCTCTGATAAGTTGGATTTTAATTAGATATATATACACATATATATATACACTCACCTAAAGGATTATTAGGAACACCATACTAATACTGTGTATGACCCCCTTTCGCCTTCAGAACTGCCTTAATTCTACGTGGCATTGATTCAACAAGGTGCTGAAAGCATTCTTTAGAAATGTTGGCCCATATTGATAGGATAGCATCTTGCAGTTGATGGAGATTTGTGGGATGCACATCCAGGGCACAAAGCTTCCGTTCCACCACATCCCAAAGATGCTCTATTGGGTTGAGATCTGGTGACTGTGGGGGCCATTTTAGTACAGTGAACTCATTGTCATGTTCAAGAAACCTATTTGAAATGATTCGAGCTTTGTGACATGGTGCATTATCCTGCTGGAAATAGCCATCAGAGGATGGGTACATGGTGGCCATAAAGGGATGGACATGGTCAGAAACAATGCTCAGGTAGGCCGTGGCATTTAAACGATGCCCAATTGGCACTAAGGGGCCTAAAGTGTGCCAAGAAAACATCCCCCACACCATTACACCACCACCACCAGCCTGCACAGTGGTAACAAGGCATGATGGATCCATGTTCTCATTCTATTTACGCCAAATTCTGACTCTACCATCTGAATGTCTCAACAGAAATCGAGACTCATCAGACCAGGCAACATTTTTCCAGTCTTCAACTGTCCAATTTTGGTGAGCTCTTGCAAGTTGTAGCCTCTTTTTCCTATTTGTAGTGGAGATGAGTGGTACCCGGTAGGGTCTTCTGCTGTTGTAGCCCAACCGCCTCAAGGTTGTGCGTGTTGTGGCTTCACAAATGCTTTGCTGCATACCTCGGTTGTAACGAGTGGTTATTTCAGTCAAAGCTGCTCTTCTATCAGCTTGAATCAGTCGGCCCATTCTC
>NC_060167.1:29901282-29952187 GCF_021292245.1 Micropterus dolomieu
AACCTATGTGGCACGAGAACCCGGTGTGCAGCCTTTTGAAAGAAATCTTTATTTCCAAATATCAACAAACATAGTATCAAAAGAAAAAATCTGAATCGCATACATATAGATAAGGCGTTAAAACTACACGAAAACTAGCGCCACCAAACTTGTGAGAGAATGGCAGAAAAGAAACATAGCGGGGGTGTTAGCACAAACATTTTTATTCTTAATAATTGCTGGTATGTCGTGTGATTTGTCTTTAAGTGTAACGATCTTTATTTTTTCTAATAATAAGTTATTTAGAAAAATCATATACTCATTTAAGAAATTATCAGTATTGGTAACTGTAATAGCTTGGTATCGGTCATCACTAACACAGTTGTCCAGTGCAAGAAACAGGGTAAGAGGAGGTCAAAAAACAGCCTTCACTACACTAATGGTTAAAAAGGGTAAACTTTTAAACTAGCTGTTGGAGAATTGGAATCTGCACAGTGAAGCTGTTGCTGCTAATATTAATACTTCTTCCACTTGGATTGCTGATCCACAAGCAGAAATGTTATTTTTGGACATAATTTGGAGTCCACTGTTGCAACTGGAAGCCAATGTGCGTATCAAGCTAGAGATTGCAGTGCAGTAGTATGAAGTCAGTCAGTGTAACTGCAGAACACCTCAGTATGATGCTCTCACATCCCAGCGGCAGTACTGACTCTCATGGCAGGAACTATGATCTACAGTTCAAGCAGATGACACCAACAGAACCAGCAGCAGGTTTGACAGGACCACGTTGTTTTACACCTCGACTTCAATGTAGTGGAAGGTCTGGATAATGGTCTGACGCACAATCAGCAGCAGCACCTTGATTAGCACTGACAGCCTGATGACAAGAGTGCTGTGACAGCAAAAGCTGTGGTGAGAGACTCTGTGAAAGAAAGACAGGGGGAGAGTGATGAGAAAGAGAGAGGAAGAAGTGGAAAAAGGCTGTAACAAGAATAGGTCCCATAACAAAGTCTTATATGGAAACATCTTAATCAATAAGAAAAAGTGAGAGTAGGGGTGATTGGGAGAAATGTTTATGTGGTAAATACAAACTTCCATTACAGCAGAAAACATAATCGATATGCCCTTTTATAGAGCCAGCTAGCAGACAGTGGGACATTCGCTGGTGCTTGATAATGTCACCAAAATTATTTTGCCCCTCCATCTCCCACGTTTTTTCCCCACAGCCCCTCTCCTCCTTTCCCCATCTCATACACCCTCGCCACGACAATATGTCATGCAATGGATATAATTGCAATAATGCAATTTGGTTTGGAGGCGGATTGGGAGAATAATTGGACTCAACCCCAACGAAGTGACAGGCTAATGATTTAGCATGGCCAGTGGCTATTGTGAGAAGCGAGCGCTTTCAACGCTACTGAGCTAATTTCCTCTGATGATGGTCTTAGCGCGTTGTCTTTGTGTCGGCACAGAGGAGCGCATGGCCATGAGGCGGACAGCTAGATGATGTAACCCACCCACCCAATGCCAAACAAACACATGTCTCTTGTCTGAGAGAAGCCACCCACTGTTCTCAGTTACTTCATGCACAAAATGGGCCTCATTTGAAGTAAAGATAAAGCAAAACCCGGAGCAAGACTAAGTCCAAAAAAAGACCTCATCTTTATTCACTTTCCCCAGACACATGAGCTCTGTGGGAAACCAAAGCGAGTAGCCAAGAGGAGGGAAAGCATTAGCATAGCCATCATAGCTAATTGCAAAGTGTTACGGTAAAGCAAGACCAGGACTTTAAATTACTGCAGCAATTGCAGTCAGTTGGGTATGAAGATGTGTGTGACTTTGATGTAGAAATTATTCTGATTTCGTACTATACAATATGCAAGTACAATGTTTGTGATGTTTTCTGATAAAAACAGGCAATATACAGTCAAAGCACCTGATGGTAGCTGTACAACTTTGTTCAAAGACAAATTTGCATTTGAATAGTGCGAGTGCCCATCACTTGCACAACAATAACAAGACAGCTGCAAGTTTTTTTACCGGTGACCGGTGTGGAGAAATGTCACATTTAGATACCTGGTCTGTTTGATGAGACAAGAATAAGACTTCAAGACATTTTCTCCTACTTCTGCAAAATACAGCTCAAGTGAAACAACCACAGATAAGCTTGTTTCTCAGTCTGCGGACATGATGTGAATGTGAAGTGGGCAAAGTCAAAAGAGCCTGTGAAACAGTGTGTGCTTGTGTCTGTGTTTGTGTGTATGTGTGTGTACTTGTGAAGTGCACGTATGTGTGTGTGTGTGTGTGTGTGTGTGTGTGTGTGTGTGTGTGTGTGTGTGTTTCTTGGCAGACTAAGGCTTGAAACCAGTCTGGTGAATTTATTTATATCACCTCGTTTTATGAGCCCTGCAGCTGGCGAGATGAAAGGGTTACCACAGTGTGTGTCTGTGGCATATGTATGTTTTGGTGTGTAGGAGTGGATTATTAATGACTTTCATCCAGGTAAAATGGGGAAATCTCGCACACTTATATGAGTTGTTTTCTGACATTTTGTGCCAGAGGCAGATGTTTTGCTATGACAGTGTTCTTCACTCTACCCTCTATCCTCTTCCTGTTTGTCTAATTTGTTGTTTTTTTTAAATGCAGTTTATCTTGCATGTTTCTTATTCTATCTTTTTGTTCTTTTATTTCTCTCTCTTTGCAGCCATCTGCTCTTTTGTTTTTCTCTGGCTATGTTGTTGTCATGCACTGGCATGATGGCTTAGGCTACCCACCATTTCACACAGAAAAGCATTACAAAAGGAGAACATACAGAGAGGTGTGGTGTATAACATATGTGCACCACAGAGGCTGAACAGGAATGGAGGCAGACAGAAAACACCATACTTGGCATGCACAGAATCACTAAGGCTGGGCGAGGTAGTGGCTAAAGGAAAGAGAAAAGCATTTATAAAGGTTAGCACAAGGAAAGCCCCCAACCCCCACCATCCACTCACTGCTTCTCAGCCAGAATCAATGCTCCAAAATCCCCCAAAGCCAGATCCTCTTACATCCTATCAATTATTCAACCTGCCTCTTTTGTACAACCACTCCTGTTTACAAGGACTGCCTGGCCAACTGTAAATGTTTGCGTGCCCGCTGAGCCCCCATCACCTCCCAACCACACGTTGATTACATAGTGATTTAGCTCTATTCTGCTATCCCCTGCCGCCCCCACACCACTCGCATCTGCGCTGACAGGGCATCTGTCAGGCTGGCACAGAGGCAGCAGTAGAGGCAGATAGCCCTGAGCTCTGAGGGCAAACAGCGTAGAGCGGGATGGGAGACGCCAGTCACCGCCTGTGGAGCTTGTTGTCTGGGCTGAGGTCTGGCTGAGGGCACGGCATCTGGCTGCCAGTCCCAGCAGATGTGCAGCTATGCTCAGGAGTCTCTGAAAATATGTGTCTGAATATCAGCCTGCTCTACAGTACCAGAAGGATAACTGGTGGACAGAAAACATAAACGCCATTTCCCATGACATGTTTTTCATTAATGAAGAGACAAGTTCCCCCCCTTCTTCTAGCAAGCCTTTGTAGTTCCTGTGTCTGAATGAATTTTCTCATCAGTCTTTCTGAAGAACGCTTCCTAAACATCTTCCTCAGGTTTTCCTATCCATATTCTAAGCCACACACACACACACACACACACACACATATACATACATACATACATACTGGATAGTAAACTTTGAGCACCCATTATTTTCCAAGTTCACCTATTTTTTTTTTTGCAACATATCCCACACTTTTGATAAATTCATATCGATTGATCTATGCTATTAAAATGTGAACCCCCTTTGTAATTTTAACAAATAATAATTCATTTGTTGGTGTATAGAAACCTACAGCTTCAATGTAAAATTTCCAGCGTGGTAGGCACATACTTTTTTTGACACATCTACAACCATCCTTATGTCATTATTCCAGCTTTTCACTGTAATTTCTCCTGTCTAAAACCTCTGTCAGCTCTGTCTGTGGCTGAATTAAACTGTAGACGGCAGCTTCATTATATTTTGTGGAGACCCTGACACCAAACACTACTATACTGATATACTTACCCTTAGGTTGTCTGTATGCTAGTTAGTTTGTGGTAATTTTAAGAAACTCAACTTGATTTAGGAAAATGCACCATACCCTGTGATTTTCACAGCTCATCGTGCGACCAGCCAGTGAGTTTGTTAAAGGCCACTAAAAACACAAATATTAAATAAACAACAACATGTAAAAGTGGTGAGCAAGTTATGTTCCAGGGCTGGATTTTGTGTAACTTGCGTTATTAGAAATGTTATTTTGAATGAGGTTTTCTTTCTTGGAAAAACCTAGAAGTTCCCGTTTTATGTCCAAGTCTGTTTTTTCTCCTCGTAGTTTTCTCCTTGAGCTTAGGTTAGGTAATGGTTAGGCATAGCAGAGCAGTTGGGGTTAGGGATAAGGTTAGGCTCAGGTTTAATAAGGGGAAACCCATATCGACAGGGAAACAGATTTTGATACATACTGGTTTTGGCTCTCTATTGGAGCTGTAGTTGTCGAAAGCTAGCAAAAGCTGGGAGGACAAGCATTAGTATACCCAGTAGCAGAAGAATCACAATATAAAAATGCAATGTTTTATGATTTAAAAATGACAAGTCACTCAAGTTTCACTATCCAGTATAGTAGTAGATATTGATTTAGCTTGCAATATGGACCGCAAACTACAGGAACATACAGTATGTTTCAGCTTTGTGGAAACATGCAGGAACAGGGGCTAGCTAGCAGAGGGGGCAGGAGTTTGGCCCTCAATTACACTACAAGTACCACAACGTCGTAAAACTTGTGAGGTCTCGGCTTGTAGTGATTTTAAAGTTGTTTCAGTGGGCCAGAGAAGCAGCGGAACTAATGGTTTCCGTGTGTTTGATCCTCCCTTGTTCTGTCTCATCACTCTTTCCATACCTCACCTGCCAGGGAAATTTATGAGGACACTGTTTCTCCACCCAATGTATCAGACAGGAGACATTTCTCATGCAAACAAACTATTAATTTGGTAAACAAGGAATGAGTAGCACATTTGGATAATTAATTATGAATAATACATGCATATTTATCTGTTGTTATTGGCTTAAACTCTGAAACTTACTAGTAGGCTATTTATCTACTTAGCATAAATGGTGGCTGTTTGTCTGACAGTAAAATTCATGTTTAAGTGTCATCTTAATTTTTCTCTGTTGTTGTGTTCTCACTTGTCAGGGAGGTCGCTACATGGTTGGCAGTTATACAGTGTGACCAGTGCTGGTATTTAACTAAACTGAACAAAATTATAAACGCAACACTTTTGTTGTTGCCCCCATTCATCATGAGCTAACCTAAAAGATCTAAGACTTTCTCTATGTACACAAAAGGCCTATTTCTCTCAAATATTGTTCACAAATCTGTCAAAATCTGTGTCAGTGAGCGCTTCTTTGCCGAGATAATCCATCCACCTCACAGGTGAGGCATATCAAGATGCTGATCAGACATCATGGGTATTGCACAGGTGTGCCTTAGGCTGGTCACAATAAAAGGTCACTCATTCATCAACATTGGCATGCTGACTGCAGGAATGTCCACCAGAGCTGTTCACCATGAAATGAATGTTAATTTCTCTACCATAAGCCGTCTCCAAAGACGTTTCAGAGAATTTGGCAGTACATCCAACCGGCCTCACAACCACGTGTAACTACACCAGCCCAGGACCTCCACATCCAGCATCTTCACCTCCACGATGGTCTGAGACCAGCCACCTGGACAGCTGCTGCAACAATCGGTTTGCATAACCAAAGAATTTCTGCACAAACTGTCAGGAACCATCTCAAGGAGGCTCTTCTGCATGCTCGTCGTCCTCATCGGGGTCTCAACCCCTCCTCTTCACACAGCCATTGAAGAGGAGTGGACTAACATTCTACAGGCCACAGTCAACAACCTGATCAACTCTATGTGAAGGAGATGTGTTGCACTGCGTAGTGTTGTAGTACTCGAGACCGTTCTCAAGATCACTTTTTGATGCTCTTGGTCTCATCTCTGACTCGACCGCATTTGTCTTCGGTCTCGGACATTGAGGACTCAGGATTTTATTTAAAGACCAATCAAAACCATAACAAATCAATCAATAAATTGTATGTAAAACTTATTGCTTAAAATGCAACCAATAATCTTATTACATGTGTGTCATGTAATGTAGGGAACTGGTCTTGGTCTTGTCTCTCGGTCTCGATAAACTCTACAACACTAGCACTGTGTGAGGCAGTAGTTAAACCAACCAGATTGTGAAATGGTCTCCGTCAGACAATCATATGGTCACTATCAAACTTCTGTTCAAAAATCTGTTCTCCTCCCTGCTGCTGTCAGCTGTCATTTCAGTGCAAAATCACTATGGCCCTCCTCAGCAGCGTAAGGCCATATCAGCGAGCCCGTGCAGGCTGTTATAATGGGCCCTTGGGCTCCACAGTTACGAAGCACATGCGCACACACACACACAGACAGTGTTTCAGGGCCGGTCCTGACAGTGTTGCAAGATTTGCCCAATGCCCAATCCTAAAAAGTCCACCACAGTGGTTGAGGTCATCTCTTCTCAATCCTCAGGAATTGTTAAAAAAAAGTTCAGCAGCATTATAGATGAACAGCCAAGTCAATAATTATGGTCCATAATGAAAAAGTGTGATCAGCCTCCACATAGCCTGTCAACCTCCATATCATAGCCTAAATTGGGAGACTAAACCTAACCTGGGTTCTTGGAATGTGTCCCCTCATAAACGGTGTGTCAACACAGATACTGTATTTTTGCTTTGTAGTAAATTTATGGGGTAAATTTCCTGAAATGCAAGAGCACTGGTATAGTTTCAAATGTGGAAGGGACAAATAAAGATGAGGGTCTGTGGGTCCACCACCAGGAAATTAAAAGCATTAAAGACTTCCTGCATTCTGGTGAATATTTCTGCACCAATTTATGGTTTATCTTCATCTATATAAAGGGAAATAATGTTCAGGTGTGGCCAGGTGACAATTGAAAATATTAAAATTTAATAGAATATAATGCAGTAAGGCTTTCAGGCATTCTGTAGCTATTGTTTTCTCCTGTAGATCAACTTTTCTAATTGAATAAAATCCCAGCTGAGTCAGCACAAATGCTTAGTCTTCCCTCCTCTTTTGAGTCTCCCTTCGGGGAAATAACCTCTTTAAATATGTGGGACCTTTTCACCTCAATGATAAATTAATTCATTTTAAATCAGTTAACTTTCTCCACGTGTGTGCTCTGACATGTCCAGAAAAAAGCCGCAATATTACAATCTTAATCATCAGTCATCATTTAGTGAGAATTCATATTTTTAATTCTACCTGGACTTTACTCTGCTGTGCATTACGTTATTGCTCCGCTGGAATATATTCTATCCCCTTTAGACCGTTTGACAGACACAGTTTGGGACAGCATGCTGCATGTAAAACCGAAACCAACCAAAGAGACTACTGATCAGGCAGAAATCTCACCACAAATCCACATGTTAACTTCAGCAGCTCCAATAAAGTGCAGCTCACAGTCCAAAACCGAGCCTATGCCACGCGGCGGCCCTGCCTTGTTTCTTTGTTGTGCACAGTTTAAGAACTGATGACATTAGATGCAGTAAATACTAGGGATGCACCGAATGTTCGGCCACCGGAATTAATCAGCCGAAAATAACAAAAATAGCACTTTTGGTGTTTGGCCTAATAAGTCAAAACACAGATTAAAATTTACCGAACACTTATGTTGACATGTCGGCAGTGTGGAAGCATTTTAAAATGTCCAAGAAAGACGCAAAAGTCGCCGTTTGCAGACACTGTTCTGCTGAATTGTCTACTAGCACATCCACACCATCTGTGGCTGACTTCTTAGAAAAGGCAACAAACGGTCTGACCCGCTTTGAGTGTTCCCCTTCGAGGGAACTCGAACTGCGTCGGTTACGACACTATGGGAACGCCTCTAGGCGTAGCAGGTCTGAACGTGAATGAAATCACTCCAATCCTATTGGTTTGTTGCTAGAACGGTAAGGTGTGACAGAATAACCGGGTATAATGCACACCTGTACACACTCATCATTAGCCTTTTTTCTATTCAGCAGGCGCTCTGTATGTTGTTTGAAGAAAGCTCCAGTCCTACAAGCAGTGTCTCTTACCTGAAGAAGAAGTCTACCAGCATGTCCGGCAACCAGATGTACAGAAGGTGTGTTTTTCCTTGCCCTCGGTACATCACGGATGGAGATTCTCATGAGATGTGTGTCTCATGTTTGGGGATGGAGCACGCCCGGGCAGCTCTCGAGGGGGCTGCCTGCGCCATGCGGGTACTGAGGTACAGCATGGCTCTCTTTTCCGAGGATGGCCGGATGTGTTCTCCCCGTGGCGCGGGCCCTGCGGCCGCTGGGGCGGCCCGGCGGCTTCACTCATGGGGTTCACAGCGTGATCTGTCGGAGGATTTCAGGACGGCTGAGGCTTTTTCCCGACCTTCATCCGCTGGCTCCGACGCTTCCTTTCCTCGTTCAGGAGCCCGTTTCTCGGCTTCTCCCGCTCGCGGTTTGGATACGGAGACGCTGCAGCAATCCGACTCCGAGGAGGCGGGCTTGCTCAGCGTAGTGGACGATGACTTCCGGGTGTCGGGGCGGCGTCATCAGGCGGCGCCCGACTATGACGTGCTGCTGGAGGTGGTGACTATAGCCGTGGCTAAGCTGAACATCAACTGGCCACAGGAGGAGCAGTGGTAAGCTTGATGAAAGGTTTCTTAAGCACCACACGCCACCTAGTGGACGATGACTTCCGGGTGTTGGGGCGGCGTCATCAGGTGGCGCCCGACTATGACGAGCTGCTGGAGGTGGTGACTATAGCCGTGGCTAAGCTGAACATCAACTGGCCACAGGAGGAGCAGTGGTAAGCTTGATGAAAGGTTTCTTAAGCACCACACGCCACCTCCACGCCGGTCTCTGCTATTCTTTCCCGATTTACATGATGAACTGAGTAAATCATGGGGCAGACCCTTCTCTACACGGCTTTCCAAACCCCGATCACTAAACTACAGTAATTCAGTCCCTTCCCTCTACGAGCTACTACCGAGAGGAGAGGAAGCAGAGTGTCGTTTCTCAGGGTCCCCCCTGAGGAGCTGGGGCAGCGAGGTGGCGCTCTCAACCTCAGCCTTCTGAGAGACGCGATCTGAGGACCGTCATCCAGTCCCGACGGAGCTCAGGGAAGAGGTCCTGAAGACCGGGGTAGGGGGAGTCTTTCTCTGCCATAGATTGGTTCGTCACGATAGATCTAAAGGATGCCTATTTCCACGTCTCCATCCGTCCTTCTCACAGGAAGTTCCTGAGGTTCGCCTTCGGGGGTGTGGCTTACCAGTATCGGGTTCTTCCATTCGGCCTGGCACTTTCCCCTCGCACATTCACCAAGTGTATGGATGCAGCACTGGCCCCGCTGAGGCTCCAGGGCATCCGGATTTTCAACTACATCGACGACTGGCTCATCCTAGCCCAGTCTCGAGAGTTGGCGGTTCGGCATCGAGATGTCGTTCTGGCTCATCTGCTGCGTTTAGGGCTGAGGCTCAACGCAAAGAAGAGTGTGCTGGCGCCCACCCAACGGACTACGTTCCTAGTGGTAGTATGGGATTCGACAACGATGCGGGCACAATTGTCTCCGGCACGTGTCGACACCATATTGGCTGCCGTGAAAGGGGTTAAGTTAGGCCACGCCATCACTATAAAACACTTTCAACGAGTGTTGGGTCTCCTGGCGGCTGCATCCAGCGTAATACCATCTGGACTGCTGCACATGAGACCCCTGCAGTGTTGGCTAAGGACCAAGGGTTTTTCCCCGAGGGGAAATCCTTTCCGTCTGATTTGGGTTACGCACAAGTGTCTTCGTTCCCTATCAGTTTGGAAGGAAACTTGGTTCCTGTCCCAGGGGCCCGTGCTGGGAGGGTCTTGTCGCCGGCTGGTCATTTCGACAGACGCCTCCCTCACGGGCTGGGGCGCGGTCATGGGCGGCCGCTTTGCAAGGGGATCCTGGCAGGTGCCGAGTCAGTCCGAGTGGCATATCAACTGTCTCAATATGTTGGCGGTGTTCCAGGCTCTAAGGAGTTTCCTGCCTGATCTCCAAGGACATCGCGTCCTGGTTTGTTCCGACAACACAGTGGTGGTGGCCTATCTGAATCACCAGGGCGGTCTGCGCTCGCGCCCTCTGTACAGACTGGCGCGTCAGATCCTCCTGTGGTCCCAGCAGAGGTTACTATCACTCAGGGCGATGTATCTCCCAGGGACGCAGAATCAGGGAGCAGACCTGCTGTCGAGGCAGGGGCTGAGGCCCGGGGAATGGAGACTCAGGGCCGGGTTCTTCACCCTTGCCCCGCCGTATGGTGACTGTGGGTCTGGCCCCTGAGGGGGCACAGTACCTAGAGGCAGGTCTAACAGCTGGAGCAGTCGAGACCCTCCTCCGCTCCAGGGCCCTTCGAACCCCTGGAGTCAGCTGAGGCTAAGCACTTGACCCTCAAGATGGCCTTTCTCCTTGCTATCACCTCTCCGAGGGGGATCTCCAAGCGCTTTCGGTTTCCCCGCAAAGCCTGGAGTTTGCCCCGGGGAATATTAGGGCTATCCTGCACCCTCGTCCAGGATACATCCCTAAAGTGCCTTCTTGTGCGGCAGGGTCCACAGTGCTGCAGGCATTTCATCCTACACCTGTGTGATGGGAGACTTCATCTGCTCTGCCCTGTCAGAGCACTGAGTATTTACACTCTGAGGTCCTCCCGTTGGAGGAAGGCTGACCAGCTGCTAGTGTATTTTGGGTCCCCCAGGGCTGGGCTCCCTGTGCCCAAACATACTATTAGCAACTGGATTGTTCAGACTACTTCCCTGGCCTTTCAGGTGCGCGGTTTGCCTTCACCTGTGAGGGCTCATTCTACCAGAGGCATGGCGGCCTCTCAAGCCCTCCTTTCCGGGGCCTCTTTGCAGGATGTTTGTGTAGCGGCTGGCTGGGCCACTCCGCACACATTCATTCGGTTTACAGTCTTGACCTTCCTTCGGCACCTGGCACTCGTGCGCTCTCCTCTTAGTCGTGCCACTTTTTTTGCACACTGGGGCAGGTGGGGTTTTCGGCACGTTTTAGTGGGTATCTCGTTCCCATAGTGTCGTAACCGACGCAGTTCGAGTTCCCTCAAAGGGGAACGTCTCGGGTAACGTATGTAACCCTGGTTCCCCGAGAAGGGGAACGAGACACTGCGTCGGCCCGCCGCACCTCTCTCCCCGCCTGAAGCGCCTGCTTCATAGTTTAAGCTAATGATGAGTGTGTAGAGGTGTGCTTTATACTCCTCCGGTTATTCCGTCACACCTTACCGTTCTAGCAACAAACCAATAGGATTGGAGTGATTTCATTCACGTTCAGACCTGCTACGCCTAGAGGCGTTCCCATAGTGTTGTAACCGACGCAGTGTCTCATTCCCCTTCTCGGGGAACCAGGGTTACATACGTAACCCAAGACGTTTCTGTCACTCGTTTCTGAGAAGGCAATTAAGCTAGCCACACCTTAATTTGGAGTGCACACGTATTCAAGCCTTTATGGTAACTGAAACGGACCTGTGCGAGCTGACAGGCAGGTTAGTGACTTTATCCTGTCAGTTTCTGTCTTTACAAAGACAAGTGTTGCAGTATGAGAGTCCTACCTGAAGAGAGGCTATGAAGTCTTCATGTTGCGCGATACGAGAACCACCTACAACATTTATCATATTGGGTCAGACTTATGGCTGCACGATTTTGAGAAAAAGTCATATTGCGACTATTGTGGACAATATCGCAATTTGCGACTGCGATTTGATTTTAATGGAACAAATGGTACTCTGAGTCTACTTGCTTAATTATCAAGGAAAATGCACAAAATACTGACATTTTGAAATGTGCATTCCTCATCTTTAACAAAGTTAAACAATGAACAATATTTATAACAATAACTAATAAAACAGATGTAAAACAGAACAAGGGGAACATGTTGCTCTACGGAGGAGGCAGCTAGAAGGAGCAAATATTGGCACACTGGCCTCCTGGCTCCGGCTCAGTGTACATCTGTCTAATACAGAGTCTCTATCCACAACCTGGAGGAGGAACTGTACATGAGTGTATTAAATAAAGAGTGTGATGTTTATATATTAAATACTACATTGATTATAATTTCATATGATAGTATGCTATTTTACCACTAGTTGAATATTATGTCCAGTTACAGCTGTTTCATTTCTGTGGGTTGTTTTTATTCATTAAATCCTTGTGCAGGAAAAAGACTCTACATTGGTCTAAGTATTAACTTGTCAGTGTCAAAGTCAGCCACCTGGCTGAACTCTTGGAACAGAGGCTTGGATCCAAAATGCAGACACAGAGCAGGTACTGGTGAGTATGTGAGGTTTATCGCAGCACGGTGAAACTTACAGGAGATGTGAGCAGTCCAAAAAAACAAACGGTTGAATAATCCAAGATGTCCAACAGAAAGTAAATCCAAAGTAAATCCACAAAAGCACGAGAAACACTGGAGTACATAGGCATGGAGAACACTAGGCTTGAACACATGAAAACAACAATGAACTGGCACAGAGTGAAGGGGCAAACCATTTAAATACAACAGGTGAGGGAGCAACTAACGAGACACAGGTGAATCCACTAAAGCATCCAGAGATAGCCTACACATGAAGCAAAGAAAAACAGTGACACATGAAGCAGACAAAAATACAAACTAAAACAAGAAGTAAAGCTCACATAATACACAAGGCATGAAATCACAAAATAAAACATAACACAGATGACTTCAGTGCATTGCTGACAAAACTTACTAAAACAAAGAACACAGACAGATCATCATAGGACATGAACTAAAGCACAGGACCAAGAACTGAGGCAAAGAACTAAAACGCAGGACTAAGAACTAAGATAAGAGACCAGACAGATACTAAGTAAACTTAAACATGCGAATGAACAAAAGAATAAACTAAACTACGAAACCCCACAACTAAAAGACTAAACACAGGGAAAAACAAGAACACAAAACCAAAGCACAAGTGAAACCCAGAAACTACATAAAAACATAGGAAACAACTGAAAAACAACCCAAACCCTCGACAGTCAATAATCATATTGTTCAACATTTAATGATCTGCTGTAGCTGGTCAAAGTTTTTTTAATGCTGGCATTTCTCTCGGTGCTGCCTGTGACGAGTCAGACCATGTTTTAAACGATTAGCAGTGGGCAGGGAGTGGGGTTACGGTAGGTTGTTGTCTTAAAAGTTACTCGAAGACTGCTCATGAATAATTTTTCTCATTGCATGTAGGCTTATCTGTTTTTAGGGGCACATGTGAGAGCTCAGTATGGGCTGAACTAATGAGTAAACTGCAGTGCACCCAGAGAAGAGAGCGTCATACACATCTTTTCTGTTTTATTAAATCACACACTTTTTGCGTTTATGTAATCGCACACGGCGACATCGCAATTGCAATTACATTAATTGTGCAGATTTAGTCTTAGTGTGAGGATACACATGTGACAACGTCTGGTTTTCAAAATAAGGTGTCTATACAGTATGGAAATAAGATTAATTGGATTTTATTCATGGAAAACATATTACATGTGTCCATTAAAAGTAAATGGACACATGTAATTTACTTTACTGGATCCTCTTGGGCCTTGGACCCATCCACCAATGTCACTACAAACAACTGAGTGCAGGGGAGGTGTCCACTCCAAATGATGCAGATATTTTCAGCACAATAACCTCCTGAATCAACCAAGCAACCACATTCCTCTTTGACAGAGAAGCAAGACATTATGGTGAATAAGAAAGAAAAGTGGCCTACTCATAAACAACACCATGTCCTGAAAACAGGCCTGCTAAGGCGCACACACAGTTTAATACCCACAAGCACATCCACACAAGTAGGTGCTCAGCGGCGATGTGTTCCTGAAATGATAATAGCCTTTTAAACAGAGGCATGGCAGCCACACCAAATCCACCGAAAAAGCACTTGTAAAGTTACTCACCTATTTGAAAGGCATCCGACGAGCCTTGCATTGAGCAAAATCTTTGACAATGTCCTCAGTAGAAAATCCAAAACAATCTTATTTGAGAGCTTTGCGACCCTCTCCTCCTGTTCTTTTATCTCCTGTCTCTTCTTGAAACTACTTTTATGTTTGAATGGCATGACTACACATGCTCTGCTAGTCTACTTGTCAGATTGTTTCTGGAGTCTTTTCGTCTTGTCACATGATCAAATAGAAACTTAAGGGTGGGCAGCCACACACATATTACCCAGCAATCATCACTGCATCTGTGGGCTATGTCAAATGAATACCAAAGAAAATAAGACTAAATTCATTCTGTTAAATCTGTGGAATCAATTTTTTATACTTCACTGTATCCGTATACCTTATAGCCTACTGCTTGCTACAGACTTTAATGGTTAAAACTATTGACTGCAGTCAGTAGTTTTACCCACTAAAGTCTGTGGTGTCAGACACCACGGCAAAGGGGGAAATGCACATTTGGGTGTATATATACACCACTTGATCATCATTATAAGAATTGCCTATGGTGAGCTAGGTATCTACTGTGACATGATGACACTAAGAGTGTTTTTACCGTGCAATTGACAAAAGTCCAGCTTTAAACTTCATGGGGTCCCAGAGCAGCTGTGCTGTCTGCTCTGTCCATACCTACTACCCTGGCCCTCCTTCACCCATTTCACTTTGTTGTGGACTTTAGACATGATGTCATGCCGGGGTCTATTAGCCAAAGACATTGCATTGTTATTACTCATGCATATTGCATGTTCATGAGTAATAACAATCTTATGATATAATATACAATAGTATAACAGGATGACATTTTTCTGCATTGAGAAGGCGTACTTTTACTTTTAGTACATTTTTGCGAGTAACATTTTCAATGCAGGATTTTTACAGTGTGCAAATCTTTCTCCACAACTGAGTGTGAAAGTAAAGTAAATACAATTCCTTCCAATTAGAAGCAGGCTTTAAATAGTGCTGTTACCATACCATACTCTCAGTCTCTGTAGTTATATGCTCAGCAGTGACAGCAAGCAAGCAAGCAAGCTTTTCCCCTGCAAACACCCATCATATTGTCAAGTGTATATGTGTGTAATCGAATAGCTTCCGTAGGCAAAACATATTCTGTCCTTTCTGTGTCTTGTGTGTGTTTCGCATACCACACAATACAATGGAGAGACTGTGTACTGAAATGTATCTTGCTGGTGTCTGATAGCTGGTGTGTGCATTATCAGTGGTGCAGTGCATTAATTTCTTGCTATTTTTCTGCATGTCATGGCATAAAGGCAGACAAAATTACATTCACAAACATATATGAATTGCTTACTTTGACTGTTCAGTTACTCACACACCCCTTGTGCAAACAGGACTATAGCCCACACATACATACAGTATTGTACGCAGATACATAAAGGGCATATAGGGGCTCAATACAAAAGACACAATGATAGCAACCAGTTAATATGTATGCAGCTCCTGTGCCCTCCTAAACACACATGCATGTGAACACTGTGGGGCTCCTCTTTATCAGTGCTGCTCACATTGGCACAGACACATGCATTGCCAAGACTGCCAGGCTATGGCCATGCTAATGTAGCCCGTTAGTCTAACAAAAGCTCAGGTCAATGGAGCCTCCAGTGGCTAATTGCTTCAGAGAGATAAGTGAGTTTGACGACGCAGCAAAGAACGGCTCAGCAAGAGGAAGCAGTGAGGGCGAAAATGTTAATGAATCCCCCGTTCACTCCACCGTCAATATCGGCCCGTCGCAGGCCTGCCGCAAAATGAATATTAAAGACACTTTTGATTGTTTGCCGGGTTATTTTTTGCTTGGTTTCATTGAATTGTAATGGGCTGTGTTGGGGTGTTTTTGTCACATATTCTATACTGGGTAAGAGAGTGGAGCTAATGCAATTAATCCCCACATCATCACCTGACCAACCAGGCAACCAACCAGCTGGTTATCACCTGGCTAAAAGCTGTGGTGCACCGGAATACTGAATGAAGGGGGCTGACAGCATTGTGTTCTCTAGTGAGCCGAGTGATGATAAAAGACCTGAATACAATTAGATGGGGTTTGAATAATGTATTTTTTGAGAGCTTTTGTGCACACATCTGAGTATATTTGTGTAATTATATATCATGGTTATTGCACCTGAAAGATTTGATCTCTTGAAGGAAACATTTTGGCTTGAGTTGATTTGTTCCCTCAGAAGTGACAGTGACAAGACCAGCGACTGCCATCCGACACAGATAACGTCGATCAGATCTTCTTCATCAGCTAATCTCCCTTTAACTTATATTAAATCAATGTCAGACAGCAGGAGGTGGAGGCTGTTTCCTCTACAATGGCAAAGCTGTCTTTTCCTAGCTGACTCGAGTTGTCACACATCTCTCTGCCTCTGACAGACTCACTTCATCTGAAGATTACCATTCTCACTGAACATGAATCCTGAACCCATATTTCCTGGATATGGCTGGAGGCTAATACAAATTGGACTTGTGAAAAGATGATGCATAAGCCAAGGCGACAGTGTTTCATCCCTTTATTTCTCCCTCTCGAGGTACAGATTGTGTGTGTTGCCGATGAGTGTGATGATGGACTATTGGAGGCGTTTGGTTTGACGATGCAAGTGGCCCCTCGGGAGCCACACAGGCTTAGAGCATAAACAAAGACATACTTAAGATACTCTTCACACACAGCCCTTCTCTCAAACACTATAGCTATATCTCTTTATCACTGTTTATTCTTAGGTAGCTCATTATTCTTCTGTTTTCTCAACGTGCCTATCCATTCTCATTAGCATGTTATTCTAGAGTCATGTCCTCAGTGCTGTTTGTTTGCTTCTGTGGGTCCTGCCCTCTGGGTCCCACCAGTTGCTAACCCGTGGAGATGAAAGCAATTTGTCTCCATGGGATGTTTGGTAGGTTAGACGCCTACTGACACACTACAGACACATGTTCTTCAAGTTAAAAACAAGATTAATTTTTTACACTGAAGAATGTGTCTGTAAGCACAACTCGTACAGTGAATAGATTTCTTTCATTTTTTTGAAGCCAGCTGGTAACAGGGTGTGAGTCCGAGGCTTTTTTAATACAAAGAACGGAAAATGTATAGACACGTGGATGGGCACGGATGCCTGCAAATTTGGCATGCTATGTAACATCTCATTAAAGGTGAATATGGTAATAGGAAATCCCTCCAAGATACCTTGAGGCCTTTTAGTGAGTTCAGTCGTCTTCCTTCTCATAAATTGGCAAAGGCGGAGGAGTGTGTGTCTGCTCTACTGCAGGTCTAGATAGCCTGCACAGCAATTGTATATCTATGTACGATGCACTTTGCAGATTTTCTTGTTAAATAGTGGTGACCTGAGACGAGCTGTGAATCTCTTCCCTGGCAGGTCTAAGCGATGTCAGATGTGAAGGTGGAGCTGCAGCGTCAAACACCAGCCACCAGGGAGCAGCGCAGTGCAAATTGTTCTCAAATATTGATTCTGCTGCAGACAACCATGTAGGACGGAGGGAGCAAGGCGCCAGGCTCATCTACAGGATACCAAACCTCTGGGGGAGAGGGAGAGATGTAAGGATGGGGGGGGAGAGAGGGTGAGGAAAGGAAACAGAGCCCTCATATGGTTTGATGTTGCACAGCTCTGGAGCTGTTTTGCCTTACGTTGGCTATAATTAAGGCTTGTCACTTTCATTTCTGAGACATCATTCTGTTTATGTGGGTGTGAGTGCGAGGGAGGCTGGTAAAAGTTTGAAAAGTGTATTTATGTGAATGTAGGTTAATATAATGTAGTGTGCGAATGCGGCTGCAGAAAGCCATCATATCCCCACTCTAAATGGACCATTGTTGCTGAGACGCAGCTCAAGGAAAGAGCATTGTGGTGTGACTGGCCTAACTGCAGTGCTGCATCGTAGGCCTAAAAATATTCCATGTCAGTGGTCCCAAGAGAACCCCAGTGCTATCCAGGCCTCTCAGTAATGAGAGAGTGGAGCTGCCTGCCACCGGTAGCCCTGCTGTCCCCTAGCTCCCTCTGGCAAAGAGCTCAGCACGGGAGCTGGAGAGGCAGCGGCTCAGCTCCCATAGATTTATCATAGCTCACAAAACAGCATGCCTGAAAGCAGAGGCTCTCATTCGCAGAGGAGCAGCCCCCCAGCGGGATAACCCCTGGGCACACTGACCCAACACATTCACATATCAGAGAGGCAGACAGATACAGTTTGAGAAAGACTTGCACTTGGATGTGTGTGTACGTGAGATGGATTTGGAAAGCATGAGATCAAAAATCAACCCACTAGTGCAAACAGCTGAGAAATAAAGATGTAGTGTGTGGGACAAAGTGTGTGGAAACTATTTTCACTGTGCCATCGTTTGTATGATATGCAGTGCAGCAGAAGAGAGAGAGAAGGGCACCAGAGAGGGGCAGAAAGATTCAAAGAAAAGGGGGTGTGAGAGGCACAATGGACAGAGATAATGGAGAGATATAAGTTGGTTGTATGGAGCACTACGCTATTGTAAGCAGTACAGTAATGATCATGGGGAAAAACATGTTTGCAAAGGGTTGAACTGCCATTATAGGTGGCAATTATTTCAGTGTAACTCAATAAAGCATTGATGTGGAGAAGGATTCGGGAAGCAATCAATGGGCAATGCGCGCACAAAAACATACTGTTTCTCCTAATAAAGGTAGTTAAAAGACCCCTATTCATAAATTCATTGTTTTGTATTTACAGTGCTTTTAGAGATTAAGAACCTGAACATTTAGAGAGAGAAAGGAGAAAACATTTCCAATAAAGTAAAACAAAAGTGTAAAGACAACTTGTCCTCCTTGTTTGAACATTTTATGGGTCTCCGTTTAACAGTTAACATAAGAGATGTCACAGACTGAATATAATAGATCAAAGATATATAACTTTGAAGGCTGAGCTTGGAAATGTTTCTGGGCAAAACTGAGACAGATGAATCACACTTTGCTAGTCATATTGTACCAAGCTGTATGTAAGCGAGGCTCAATAGTCTGAGCCATTTTTAACCAATAACTACTCAGGAGTAATGGGCCATAATACATACATTTATCTACTTCAAGTGTTAGACAGTTTACAAAATGCTCACCTTCAATTTCATGTAACATTCACAGCAAAAAATGGGAGATATCTAGAAAAACAAAACATTCCCAAACGGTTTCAACTAGTGCAAATATCTTACATGAATTTTTAATATGTTGTTATGATCCTACCCGGCAATTCCTAATTAGAACTGCAAAATGACTCCCCCAAAACAGTCTTCATGGTAGTGACTTGACCCACAAGAGCAATTTGATGCTAATTTGCTATTTGCTAGTTATGAGCTGCTATTGCTTTCATTTCTCCCAAATTATCAGCTCTACATATTGACAACGGGGCTGGACTGTGTCCAGGAGCACTCTAAGCACAGCTTTTAGTTCACATCTCACACTCATCCACAAATGCTTTGTTGAAATATATATTTTGAAATCCTTGATCTGTGTTTTAAATTGACCATTTTTGATCAATCCACACTTTGTCCATTATTGGAAAATAAGAGTCCATTTGTGTTCAGTTGTACCCTGGGTGTCCATAAATGTAGTCCATTGGTCTCACCAACCAGCATACTGTATATGCTGTATGTTTGGCTCCATGTTGCCATGTGTACATAGTTTTTGATGAGCACATTTTATCCCATTGTTTTGTGATGGATAGCAGTCCGTCCCTTAATATTTTCCCCATCGTTCAGTAAATATGTGTAAGTCATCCATCCTTTCCACATGGAGAGTTTCAGGTTTCCTCATGGCTCAGTGGCTCTCTTGCTATCGTGTGACCTAAAAAAAAAAAAAATACCATAGATAAGAGGAGAGAATCAGTGTCACAGAGACATGTAATTAAATTGACTCTGTCCCACATCGCACTTGCTGAATGTATATTTTCATTTGAAAGAGTCAATCAGAGGTCAGTGGAGAATATTCCAAATTAAACCATTCCCTCTCTATTTCTGGCTCTCTGTCTTTCTCATTGGATTGAAAATGTTTTTTTTTCCTGTCCAGCTGGCTGACTGATTGCAGGGACCAAGAGCGTCTCAACTGCTAAAGCTGGATTTCACATGTCTCAGAGCTGTAATGGTTTGTTTACACTTAGGAAGTAAGTTGAAGGCATACAACTGGAGATGTATAGAGCTTGTTTTCCATCAACAAACCCCATCCCATGTGCATTAATTATGAAAAAATCTGCTTGAAATATATATATCCAGTTTTAGCAATGAAAAATGCTGTAAATGTTTTATCATAAAGCCAGACATATGAAATGGGAATGTGGAAATATGTATCTTATGGTGCAGTGTCTTTGCTGTTCCTTAATAAGCAGTGTTGTGGTGCCTCGGTCAGGCTATCTATGCATCTGTCTACAGCACACCTACGCTGTGTGGGAGTGAAAGAGATGGACAGATGTAGGTCATCATGGTGAATAAGACGGTGAGGTGTTCAATGGAGGTCATGGGTAGAAAGAGAGATGCAGGACAAAGAAGAGAGACACAGAGGGAGTGAGAGAGCAGGGCGAGCAGTTGCCAGGGAATCGATGTCTCATTGCAACTATCTTCAGTGACATCTGCCACCAAGTCTCCAAGTAACTGCTCCGCGGTCCCAAAGCACCTTGCAAATGCACAATTAATGTCCACTGATGCAGTCAGCCATTGGCGCCTCATTTCCTCTCTCAGCTGATCAGCTAGTCAGAGAGGGTGGGAGCGACAGAACAAGAGAGAAAGAAAAGGAAGAAGAAGAAGAAAAAGAAGAAGAGAGATGGCAACATGCAACATAATGAGGATAATTGCACCTATCAGTCCCAGAGTTGGTGTTAGGCCCAGGGTCATTAATTCCACTGCCTGTGACTGAGCCCAGCAGTGCCTCTGTTTCTCAGTCTATCCCACTCACCAATTTAATTATGACTCTTAATTGTAAAGCCTCTGTGGAAGGCCCCAACCATAATGCATTCTAATGAATGCGACAGATGTTGTGATGTTATGCTATCTCTCGAGCAATTACTCCTATGGCGCCTGCACCACTTCCCTCACAACTGTTTATTTTTTCATTTTTCACCTGTAAATGAACTGCACCTGCTACATCCCCTGACATGCACTCTGCCACTTATATACATACACCCCAGTCGTCAGTTCCACAAATTAACTTTCATACTTCGACAGCTTACAAAGGGCCATGAAGGGCCCTCATTTGAATCAATTTAGCTCATCTGAATAGCGTCATTTTACATGGAAAAATGTGGTGTAAACAGTGGTTGTGTGGTGCAAAGACTGTTAGCTAGCTCTCCGTTTTGTGTGTGCTTAGAAAGACCAGAAAAACACAGCCTTGTCACTGTAAATGAAAAACAAAGCAAGTGGTGCCGATCTTGCCACAACATTATTCCAGCCAATCAACAACAGGTGGCGTTAGTGTTAAGCGCACAGGAGTGATGGAGCAAGAAGGCAGTGGGGGAGAGAGTTCTACAAAGCCAGCACATTTGAACATGCTGGACTCAGTCAAGGAGAGATGGCCGAGAAACAGTCAAAGAGGAAGAGAGGTCTGAAGAGTACAACCTGAGAAAGAAGTCATATGACCAGGCAAGAGGGGAGACCTGAGTTAACATCTGTGAGGCGTTTCGACACGGGAGAAACCTCTAAGATTTGAAAAGAATGAAAACCGACACAGAGGTGTGTTTTATCTGCTCAACAGGTCAATCATGGTTAAGTTTAGCTACAAAGTAGCAAGTCTCACATCACCTGTCAAATTTTTAGGCTGTTGGATAAGTAGTAGGCTAGGTCTAAAAGGTCCAAAATATAGCGTTGATGTTAATTAAGGCTCACTGCGGGGTTTGCTTGTTGATTAGCTCTGTATTTTATTCATAATCTTTTTTTGATTTTTGAAATGAGTGCTTAAATTTGACTACTCTCATGGGCATCTTGAAGATCTAAACTATCTTTTTTTATAAGATTATCTTCAAATATTCTTGGTTCACACAAGTTCTTTCATTTCATATACAGTATGAAAAACAGAAATAAGAGTTATCCAGTTGAAGGTTTGTTTACCAGACACTAAGTGAAGCAAGGTGTTTCACAGGAGGGAAAAAACTATTCAACTGAAGATCAGGTCAGCCCTAGCTACATCAAATGGTTGATCAAAAGCGGGAAGATGCTCAGTAATACATTCATTTATTCTTTCTGGACATCATTTGTTTCCCAGGCGATACTGTGTATGCACGTAAAACAGCACAGGCAAAAATGAAAGAAAATCACCAGCATGTGTAGTTGACAGATGCAGAATATGTACACACAACTCAGTGTCAGTAAGACACTGAGAGAGAGAAAGAGAGACAGGCATGCGAACAGGGTCACACTTGCACTTGTATACAAACACTGACAGACATTCTTTTCACCTTTGTGGTTTTGACTTTGTTGCCAGTGCTGCAGGACCAGCCAGTCAGGTCAGGCAGGACTTTACACTCCTCTCCGTCCATACACGGCTGCATCTGGCACCACCACTTCTGGGCTACAATGGAGGCTGGAGCAGGAAATTGAGGTTTAGAGTAAAAGAAAAACGGTAGGTTACTAAATGGATACTATGATACGATGAAGAGCACTGGATAAATGACAAAAGGCAAGAGTATAACATAACAACTGAAATAATGAGCCCACAGCACATATTTACAAAGTAAATGTCACAGCGCTGTCCATGGTGCTGATCCTACAACTGGGACTATAGTACAATCAGCTCCATGGTTCTGTTCAAACTTTCAGTATCTCTGAGCAGTGTTTTTTTCATCTTTAATATCATAACTGTGCTAAAATGTATAGCAATAACCCTCCTTTCATTTTAATCAGATTAATGTAATCCCTCAACATGGGATTTTAAAGCCTTTATGGAATAGGTATGCATGTCATCCACGAGAGGGGAAAAAAGGAAATTAGACAGAACAGGGGAATTATGACTATGATTTGACTGTCATAGCTGGGCAGCAATAACTAAACGGGAATATAAACAATCAAAATCAGATATGGATACCTGTTAATGCTGATGATGTTCTAACAAAACAGAGGTCTTTGAATAAGATACTGTATTGTCACTACTCCCAGGGGTGATTTTGTCTGAATTTTTAATTATTCCTATTGCTTAATACAGAAAGCAAGAACAGGATTATAATGAAGCAATGCTTTCAATTAAATAGCATTCTCCCACGTCTCCTCTTGTGTATTTGAGACAAAAGACACTAATGTTTTTAATCTACTGTATGATCTTAGCAGGCATGAAAGCCCTCTCTGAAACTCTCTCTTGCATTCAAACATTGCAATGTTGTGAAAAACTTTTTCCGTTTTTTGTTTTCAAACTGATTGAAACCAAATTTCCCCAATTGTATCAATTTTTCATAGCTTCAGAACTTGGCCTGATCCACAGTTAATCCAGCGTTAAAACCCAAAGTTTTCTCATGCCTTAGCAGCTGACACTCAAATCTTCCAGATCATCTGACCCACTGTCTAGACAGGAGACAGCCCGACAGCTGAGAATAACTCAATTCCCTCTCTCCTAACTCATCCTCCATCCATCCTCCTGTCTCAAGTGTGGATGCTGGGAGGGATAAATGAGTGCACCCGTTTCTCCAACTTCATTAAACTCGTGGATTGATGGTGCTTTTAACTGCATAATGGAAAAGAACATGGACAGATCCTCTCAAGCATCATGTAAGAAGAAAACACTGTGACTGAGAGAAAACGAGGGAAGAAGGAGGAGAGGGAGGAAGACAAGGCTAAATAATAGGTGAAAACATCTTTGTAGAGTGGAAATAAGCTGCAAGGGGAACTGAGAGAGGCAGGCAGACAAGGTTGGGGAGGAAAGAGGCTGTTTGAGAATGACTATCACTGAGTCCAAAGGAGAAAGGAGTAGATTAACTAAAGAGAATAGAGAGAACGTGAGTAATGAACTGAGGCAGAGTGGAAAATAGGCAGCACAAATGCAACGTCAGAGACAGTAAGATATGCAAGGAAAAGAAGGAAGCCAAAGCCAAGTTGCAAAGTAACCAAAAAGAAAAAAAGCCATCACGGAGCGTAATGTTGAACACACTGTTATGATGCATGAGCTCAGTGGCAGTAAGCGGTTCTAAAAACCAATGGCTGTGTAATGCTCGTTAATGTGGCCATTATGGTGTCGACGACGGTGCTTTTCACTGCAAGAGTGTTATTTAGAGCTAATGGGCATGGCCTGTGAGTGTTATTATGGAGTTAGCGTTCCCCACAGCTTATCTCATGCTATACTGTGGGGCAGGGCGGGCACGACACATAAGCACCAGCCTGTCAAGTCAGAGAATTATCAGCAGCCGCTATGAGGCCTGTGATGTCATGGATAGTTCAGATGTTGGACAGCACTCACAGACAGGTCTAAACAGGTCAATGATAAAAAGATTACAAAGGCACTTAGTGTGTGTACAGTAGGCCTAGTTAATTCTGAGATCATCACTTCTGGGACCATATATTTTTCCATGCCCTACGAATAGAAAATGTGTAGAGGCTGCTGATGGGTGCTAGTTGGATTCACCCTTTTACTGTCATGCCTTTGAGGTCGGCTGCCATATAAATGGCCTACAAACTTCTCTTTCTGCCTAACTGTTTCTGAAGGTATAGCATTTGATTTCCACTCTGAATGGACATCTTGAACTCTACTTTAAAGCAATAGTTTGATATTTTGTGAAAGTATTTGCTTCCTTGTCAAGGGATATATGAGAAGTTCAATACCACTCTGTGTGGTAAATATGAAGCCACCACCAGAAGTCACTAAACTTAGCTTAGCTTAGCTTAAAGCAAAGACTGAAAACAAAAAAAAATAGCTACAAAGCTAACAAGTTGTTCATTATTCCGAGTCACATTGGTCGATGCGTGAAGACCAGAAAAACTTAAATAACGTTATTAGCTCAGTTACTTTCAAAATGATTGAGCAAAGTTGAAAACTTTACACTTTTTTCCGCACTATTATATTGAAGTAAATGTGAAAATGAATCATTGCCAAGTTCTTGAAATAGACAGAATGATGCATATTCTCCAGGAAAAATGTGTATAACACATGGAGTACCTCTCAGCTTCCTACTCTAATTGCATCAGTCTCATTAACAGTGTATATTTATATTCACAAAAGGTGCATATGCTAATTAAAAAAGGGTTTACAGCTGAGGCATTTCATTACAGTTACTATCAGCTCATTACAATGGAATTTGCACTCAAAATGGTTCCCTTTTAAGTTCTCTCTCAAACTTTCAGCACAGGCTCAGCTGAGGGCGAACGTCTAGACAGTGCTTTGCTTAAGGTGCAGGTGATTAGGCAGCACAAGGGACTGAGGCTATGTTATTCCCCAGGTTCTCGCCTAGTCTCTGGGGTTGTCTAAATAAGGTCTGCTGAGGTTTCACGCTACAAGGCTGCCTACAGCTCTGTCTCTCCTCTTACTGATCACAACACGTCACTCTCACGCACACTTGATAAATGTCACTCATCGTTATGCCTGTTATTGTTGCACCTTTTCATTTTTGTTTGTGTTGTGTGAGGATTCATCCCAACACAGCTTCTGTTCATTTCTTCCTGCAGTGCCGTCTGAATTGTCATTGTCATGTTTGTGACATCAAGTGGACAAAGTTGAAATTGCAGGTCCTCTCATCCACATGTTTATTCTGTGACTTCACATAATTGAAGTATTAATTAGACTATAATGACCAAATATAAGCCTTTATGCTACGTGTATGGAATGCCTTGTTATCAGCCAATTAACACTGAGAATGTGTGCCGTGTGCCACATCCGCAGATATTTAACAAGTGCTTAATGACAAAAAAAACACCATACCATTTCTTTGGGTGGAAGAATTATTTCAGATTTTCACTAGAAGTAAGCAAACATTCACTTCACACCCTTTTCTGCAAGGAAGAAGGAAGGAAGACCAAAACCAGGCTTAATTGATATATCTAACACTATATGAATGAGAATTTTTCACACTAAGCCAATCGGTCAACTTACTCTACCGTCCAACAATGACATAGAAAATTTATTTTATGTAATTAAATTGAATACGTCTCCATCAACTATGCAAGTTCAAAGGGACTTCCTTCACCTATAACCTTTTCATCTCAAGTCATTCAAGTTACATGATAAAGAATAATAGATTAGCCTTTGATTAAAAAAAAAACAAATTCAGTAACTACATATCCTGTGGTATTGTTAAGATGTAGGCTGTTGACAGGCATACTGACACAATATGTGCACTGTGGCGTATGTCTGTTAGAGTGCGTATTAATACTTAACAAATGTACTATCTGAGCTCACTCCATGGAGCAACGCAAACAGCTATATCTGTGTGTATGGGCATGTGTACTGTGCATTTGCATGTGTGCACATATAGATGCCTTTCTGTTTGTTGTGTGTGTACATGTATGCAGTCCCCACCGTGCGGTGTCAGGCACAATCACAAGCAGTCCTGTGCCCTTGCTCCCAGGTCATTAATATTTAAAGGTAATATGATGTACATTCTCTTTCTCTCTTACACACACACACACACACAAACAAGAAGTTTGGGATGGACCCAGAGGTATGGATACCCTCAGGCATTGTATCTGTTCCACTCAGTGATCCTGGAGTGCAGAAGCAGTTGGAGAGAAGCATCCATCTCTTTCTACAATGATTTACTAACATACTGTATCTCTGTTGCCACGGCTCACGCAGCCATGCCAGCACACCCAGGTATGCATGACGAGAAAACACAAGTGCAGCGGAAAAACTGTCAGAAAAGGATTATACACGGTGAACGGTTACACACATACACAGGAACACACTGACAAAATGTCAAAAGCATGACATTATGGAGCAGATACAGTAAACAACAGCAGGTGGATGTGTGCTGAACAACTAAACTACATTTCTGCCCAGTAATGAAACATAGTTTGTCTGTCACTGAGTTCAGCAAACCACACACCAAACTAAATCCACTCATCCACTGTTTTTATCAAGTCTCTGTGCTGCCCGTCTTTCTCCATCACCAAACACACTTTAATGCTGGAAAGATTTTAAGTCCTTTTTTACTGGTTCTCAGAGAACACATAAATGCAGCGTTGGCATGTCACTCTGTACTGTCTCTGTAAAATATTGTACTTTGCTCTAAACTACATTCACCTAATGGTTACAGTAACTACTTTCTTAGATAAAAGCAAAGAGGTTAATTTAATGTGGCACATTGTTCTAGGTTAAATGACCCTGCAGTATATAAAATGGCTCCATTTAGCTTTGTATCAGCTAAAACATTAAAGTGCCCCTTATACATTAATGAATCAATAATTGAGTAATAATGAGATACTTTTTTTGATGCTAATATTATGAATGCAGACTTTGACATTGCGCAGACTTACATTAATTCCCGGGAGGTGCTCAAAAGCCCAAGACATAACAAATACATTCCTAACTAGCCATGTGAGTTTAACTAAACTTGGCAGAAACCCAATTGAGACAAAAAACATTGTATTTACCCTGAATGGTACTGCAATAAAACCAAACAGTGGACACACATTTTGTTTACTTAGACAAGCTAGTTTGTCACCAAACAAAACAGATTAACCTCTTGACCTCTATTTATTGGCTATTCTCAATTCTACCTCTGAAAACTGTTTACACTCTGATTTAGACTTTTCCAAATCACCGTTACTATTTACAGCACTCTTCAACTCTTCATTTACACACATAACACACCACTAATTCTACTAGAAAGTCAAAACAAAAAGAAGTGTGTTTCATGGCAAATGAAAAAAATCAAGGAACAGAATGCTGAGATGTTGTGAAGAATGGACTTCACTAGAAAAAGTTGGTCTCACAGTAATGGGACTTGCTGCCATGTACTCCTCTTTCAGCCAGCATGAATAATGTAACTCCATTTACACTATGGCTACAGAGAGAGGTTTGTCTCTTTCCATCTGTGCTCAGGCTTAAAAGGTGAGAGTAGCGTGTGTGGATGTGTGTTTGCATGGACGTGTGTTTGTGCCTAAGACAGTGTTGGATGAGGTGAGATCTTTTGTAACTGTGATCACAGAGGTCAAGCGTGACTCATAAGATAAGTGCTGCTGAGCACTGGATTTGGAAGCGAGAGGTGGTGAGACTCAGAGGTGGGATCTGAATAGGAAATTTCAAAACCTCATGGCTGGTGATGGAGGAACTGAGCTGCTTGTGTGAGTGTGTGTGAGTATGTGAGTGTGTGAGTGTGTGAGTGTGTGTGTGTGGGGGGGGGATTAAGACCATCAAAAATAATTTATTATCGAATAACTTTCAGTAACACAGTCTATGGTCTATTAGCTTCTCATCAGTGTCATTCCTTCCTCTTAGCAAACTATCCCGAGAGGTGAACAAACAAAAGCAAAGCACCAGGGATATGCCTATTCTGAAAGGCTAGCTAAGTTTCACATGATTCCTTATTTATCACAGCTTTCATTACAGAGCCAATCATCTTTGCTATGGTTGCCTGATTTTATCATTATCACGCAATTCCCATCTAGGAACTCATCAAAGAGGTTCAACAGCAAATCTACTTTTTTTATTGGGTGAAAACAGTGCCGAAATGAACTAGCAGGTGTGCTTGTGACTGAGTCATTTGAATGGGAAAAGCACCGTCTACTGGCCACATGCAGGAACAGCGGCACAATGGATGGAGGTGGTAAGCCGGGTGCTTTATGGATAACAGTGACTGCTAAATATGGAAGGTGCATGGACACATGCATGCAGCACAGAAAATCAGAAGTGAAATACAAACACATTTGCTCCTTTCTTTTCAAAGGGAAAAAACTACTCGCTAATAAAACTAAGGAGCAAGTGAAAGTGGGTAGATTAGGTTGCAAATGAAAAACAAACAATAAATAAAAGTTATTTAACCAAAATGTTTGTTTGGGGTCCTGGAGACCCTGGGCCCTCGTTAACAGCACAAAAAACAACTTTCTTATAGTTTTATCAGCTTGATACTCCATGACTTTTCCTAAATTTATTAGAATATTGATCACAGTTTTGACCAACTCACAAGCAACGTTACTATGTAGATAACACTCTGTAAATGTAATTGAGTGTGAATGAGTTTTTGGCCTAATAACAGTGCTAATGTAGGTAATTTCTGTATTTTGCCACCCTCTTAAAATGTGTAGGCCCAGTTTGTGGCTAATACTTCTAGTAAAAGCATAATTCTTATAAATAAATAATAATTCTACTCATTGGGTTTTAATAAGGTAAAAAGAACATCAAAAAGACAATGCAATTTTAATCTTGCAAAACAGTTAAATGATTCATCAAACCAAAAAATAAATGTATTCCTTGTTTTTAGAGTTCCTAAAATACCATTCAAATAAAGCAACCCTTTTGTTTTTAAATACCAAATACCATTACAGTACCGAGTCTGAGTCAATAGAAGTGAATAAACTAAAGCTAGTGCAGGGTGAATCAGGTGTTTTTCTTATTTGTTTATTTTCTCTCTTGATAATTACGATATCATTCATTTACTGGATTTGGGTGCTAATGTGCGGATACACTCTTTTTTCATAGGGAATAAACAAACCAAAAACTGCAAACCTGATCAAGTTCCAAGTCTGATAAATACAGCCCTTCATTACATCGTCCACACATCTTATCAAAGTCTCTATTTGTGTTGGGTTTATCAGTCCTTCAGGTCTGTGTGAGTATGGATTCAGTTTCCACCCCCAGGCTGACCTTAACAGTTTGAATAACCCGTGTGCTTCGGAGATTCACTGGCTCTACTCAACAACTATGTATTTTCCTCTGGTAGGGGGCTAATACAGCATGATTGGATCGAGTTGGCTGACAATGTGTGTGTGTCTGTGATCTCAGCGGAGCGTCTGTAGATGATAGGGGTCAGTGACACTGCTTGTTTCTTGCTGGGAAGGAGCTCGTGGAGCGGACAAACGGGTGGAACAAAGGTCTAAGAAAACAACCCGCAGCTTCCATCTGTCTATCATCAATGCACTCATCACAACACAGACACAGCACACATTAACCGGCACAAACACACTTATACTGTATGTGCTTGCTATGTATGTGTGAGCTGACCTCCTTGGATAATTAATTTGCTCTGTACTATGAACAACATAATGATTTGATGTCATGATTTTACCCATCTTTTTTCCTTATAACTTCCCTCACACCAATGCTTGTGTTATCATTCAAATATTATGTTCCTTATCTTTTATATGGATTCCTCCTCACTAATGCCTGATGTCTTGACCTATAAAAGAGATTAAAAGAAAATACTATCTCTATCACCACCTGTCATATGCTCAATCAGCCCGAAGATATGAAATGGAATGCTGTCCCAAATAAAATCAGGCCTTTTAAACCGCAGTTTCAATTTCCAGTGTTGAGTCCGAGGCAGTCTTGGTCGACAGCTGTTGTATATTTGCTTCTCCTTTCATACGGCACGGGGGAATAAGGAGGCAAGGAGACTCTGGTGACTGGGCTTCCATTACCTGCATTAGTGGCTTTTACCTTTCATGTTACATGATCTCCTTGGGACATGATGAACCACACATTATCGGACTAGCAGACAGTACAGTTTTCTTCATCTCAGCTAAACGCTGAAAAACATCCTTTCTCCAGTGTATGTGTATTAAAATAACTTTAATAATCAGTAGATTAACTGTGACGTCTTGGTATTATTACCATAAACAAAGAAGGCCATGGTGGACATTTATTCCCGGGCTCAATTTGAAATCAGGGATATTCTTAGTGCCAAGTGTTTATTTTTTCTTTCTTTCTGTGTTTGTTTGGCTCCCTGTATCACCCCCGGTGTGTTTCTTTATTATGTGGCTTTGCTAAGATTGATAGACAGGTGTCATTTTTTTCATCAGCTTTTCATGTTTCCAACTACATTTAAAAGATTTAACTCTGTTTGTGCTAGAATCAAAAAAGCAGTGTCTTCCTGTGTTGTGGCATTAAAAAAATCACTTTCCACACAGAATGCAATCCAACACAATGTATCTTTCCTGCAATGGACTCATTTATTTATTTTACTAATATCTCCAAATAAATCAGATAATGATTTGTTTGAGGCAAGATGTTTTAAGTAGCAACGTAAATGATACAAGATGACTGAAAGCGTTTTAGCCTCTTTGACACTGTCGGATTCAGCAGTGCATCAATAATTACAAAAACAGTGTTGTGCAGCCAAGCACCGTCCAGACATTCAAAACATCATTTTGAATTCTTGTCATGGTCCCAAAATTTCTGAAAGATGCTAAAGAGGTTCCCACAGAATTGCAAAGGGCCTACTGCAGAATTGTGGGAAAATGATGCACAAGACATCTCAAATATTTGTCTCTGATTTAAATAAAAACACACCATTCTGTGTTTGAATACTTTCCTGAATGTAGGTGTCATATAGCTTTAATGCAGTGTTGATACAATGTGGAATTTTATTAACACTGCTACTTAAGAGTACATTTAAAGAAAAATGAAGGTTTCAAGTGGCTGGTTTTTTACAGAAAAAGGAAGCCTATCCTTAAATAAGTATTAATGTCTTATACCCATAGGGAATGATCTCAGTTGTGGGGCTGCAAATACAGTACTTCACTAGGATATACGAATATACACATTCACACACACAAACACACAGGGTTGCGGAGATTTTACCTTCCACACAGGAGGGTCTGGCTCTGGTGGTGCCAGCAACCTGCCCAGGGAAACAGGAACACTTGACGGTTTGAGAGCGCTCTTCAATCTTATTCTTATTACAGCAGCGATGGATGGCCACCACCTCACATGTCCCCTGCTTCACCTGGTATGAGACTGAGACAAAGAGAAAGTAGAGGAGAGGGGATTATTTTCAAGAAATTCGCCGACTTTTATAATGACTTATTGGTGTTTTGACAGTTTGGTGCCGCACAAAAATCAGTTTTAATTCAAATAAACGTGTGCTGCAAATAACATACACCATAAGCTTTTCAGAGGATTAAACAATGCTGAATTATTTACTTTTGTATGAACTCCTCAATTTATTCCAGCCTCATGCGCTTTGATTCATAAGTAAACACTCTTTAGTGATACTTTGCTTTTATTCTCAGCCAAGTGCCCTCATTAACTTAGACACAGAAGCGACTCTGTTGTTGTCATTGTGTGCAGGAGAAAAAAACACAACAGCAGGAAATGATAAATAATAATTTCTTTGGACTCCTATCAAACATAATAAACCACTTGATCTAAGCAAAGAAGTTGAACAGACATGGTGCAGCAACCCACTAATAGGATAAATCCTTATGGGTTCAATCTGTGGATGTGTACATATGCAGTATGTCTGTATGTGTGTGTGTGTGTGTGTGTGTGTGTGTGTGTGTGTGTGTGTGTGTGTGCGTGTGTGTGTGTGTGTGTGTGTGTATGGACGGCTGCATGCATGTCTCCACATTTGTGCGTCTGTGAGTATGATCCTGAAAGTCATGATTAATATGAGGATAACTGCTTTTCACCTGACACCTACGACACACAATCAGCACCTCCATTGATTATCTTTACACAATGGCAAAATATGTGTTCGTGTGTGTGTGATGTTACAGAAACAGAAACTACAGAAAGTGCTATCAAAATGTTCCAAATATCTGCCTTGATTATCATCCTAAGGGAAAGTGTGTTTTGTTATACAGACTAGTATCCACGTGCTTAAAGAGAAATGTGGATACATACCAAAAAAGGCAGGGACAGTCATGTAAGTAGTTTATATTTTAACATCATTTACAGGTTTCCTTCACAACAGGATAATGCGAGGATAATGTGTGAATAGGCTTTTGTTGTATGTCAGTGTTTAGCAGTGTGTTGTAAAGTGTCTATGCTAAAGTTACACACCCATGAATCTCTCAGGAGGAAGGTTTTATGGCCACCTAAACAAAAACGCACAAATGCTGGGTAAAATGTTTAGTATATCTAATCTTTGTTTATGGCTTCTGAACAGATTCCAGCCACCTTATCTTCACTCGCAAAGCCTGTGTGCACTCCTGAGAGTTTTTGGCACCGAGCACAGCAAACCCTGCTGGCGACAGTACTACCTATAAGCCTCTTTACAACCCTGGAAAAACCTTGGTTGTACTGTACCAAAAGCCCAGATTTCATTTATGTATGTGACTTTAACCAGACCCCAAAATTTTCATGCTCAGCCGAATGAGCTTTGAAGGCACGCACAAAAGAGCCCACACACACACACACACACACACACAGCTGCAAACACACAAACTCAGTGCACACAAAGCGCACACACACTCTGTAGAGGGTTCCATTTCTGCAGGCCATGGCCCCTCTCATCCTTTCTGATTTAAAGTTTGTTTGTTCTCTTCTCCAGAGAGCCCCATCAATGATCCCTGGCTCTCTGAGGGCACCCCTCCGCTATCATCCCTCCACTTTCATTTCCCTCACTTCTCTGTCTCAGGCTCTCCTGAGGCTGGAGCAGCTGCCGGATTACCCACGCACACGGACGCACATGCACACAAACGCATATAGCCGTTATATACTGATAAAAATCTACAATATAGTTAAACAGAACAGAACTCAATGGGGAAAGAACTATCTGTGCAGCCGTAATTATAACTAATCATCACAATGAGAGCACCGAGTAACAATGTAAAACAAATGAAAGTCTAATTCAAACGCAATCAAATTGCTTTGTTTTAATCAGCACTCATTATCATTACTCTCCACTGTTAGTGCAGAGCAGTGACTGGGTAAGACTGGTCAATCAGCCTCCCCCTTGTTCGTCAGAAAAAAAGAGAGAGGGAGAGGACAAGTGATGTCACAGGCAGCAGAGAGAACAAAGAGCAGCTCACCTCCTGCTGACATAATGAGGCCAGAAGGTCTCCTCTCTTTATTGACTACATCAGACCTGGGCCGTGTCATTTTGTGCTTTAAAACTGTAAAGCTTTAAGAATTTGGGTGAGCAAGTGAAGATAAGCCAACCTGAACGTCATTTATGTAATTTAAACCTTAAAATATTAGTTTGGGGTCTGGTGTAATGTATATATAAGAAAAAAGCCTAAATGCTTCTCTCAGTGATTTCTGTTATTTACGTAAAGAAGGGCCTCCGTTGGGTTTTCTTGTTCCTGTAAGTTGCAGCTTAATGAAAAAAGAGAGTCCAAGGTGCTCTTCAAGCAAATATTTCAAAAGCCTTTCTTTCACAGGCAGATCAAAAGGACAACCTCAGTGTGCTTCAGACGCTGCCAGTGTGGCCTTCAGGGAGTAGCACAACAAACTGCATGCAGAAACAAAATTTTTACATTGATGATGATTTGATGATAGGTGAAGGTTCCTTTTTCAGTTGACAAAATATTTCTGAAATGTCACTTATATTCGTTTGACAGTTTTGTGGAGAAGTTTACTTTAGTAAGATTTACCTGAGCCTGAAAAGTTCATGAAAATCTTATCATGCAGATATGAGAGGCTGTAGTTAAAGTTGTTTTATTTTCCACTTTCCAGATGAAGAGCCCAGTTGCCTTTTCAAGTGTGAGTGCGGACATGATCACTAAGTGTGCATATTAAAGCCCCAACAGATGATCAATTTCTTCAGACCTGCACAAATAAGCTACATTTCAATTTATATATCACATCATATCTCAAGATCCAGGATGTTACAACTTGAGAGTGCACGAAAGTCTGTTTAGTTTGTGGTTTTATTCTCTGCTTCTGAATCAAGAGCAAAGTCAAAGTATTTGGAAGTGTAAAACTCACAGGTCCGGTGATGAGGTGGCAACATTTCTATGTGGGGTCATAGAAATGCATGTAAAGAACAAAACCATGGTGTGAGCAGTAATAATAGTCTTTTTCTGTTGTGTTTTATATCAATGGCATCCTGACCTTGCTTTTATAATGGACAGCTGTTTTTTTCTCCCAGCTTAAAGAGAAACCTTTAATCATGCTGCTTTATCATGCTGCACCAATGATTGTACCGTATAGCCTGCACTATACTAAGGAACTAATCAACAATAATGATTTGAATAAATTATAATTTCTGAAAAATATAATTAATAATAATAAGTAGTTGGATATGTTAATATGTGCATGAAGGGACGGTATGATAGGTGAGCTTGTAAATGTAGGTCTCTATAGCAAACGACTCTCAGTATGTAATGTTAATTTCAGTACATAATAAAGATATTTCCTTGTATTGTTTGTGGTATGGCATTTTATATTCAGTTTAACAAGACTAGGAGCCTACAGCCAAGCTAGCAGCTCTGTGAGTCTGTATCATAGACTGTGTGGTCTGACAGACAGACTACTACTAACTATCTACTAACTAACTACTAACTGCTACTAGCATGGCTAAAAGTGAAAGTTGTCAAAATTGTCTCAGTTTGCAAAATGCTGCACAAATTAGATTTGTGTTTCATTTAGAAGAAACTGTTCAAAAATGTTTCACAATCATTGTAGCCATTCTAACCTACAAAAAATAGTCAACAGCTGTCAGTGAGTTTTTAGAAGACGTTCGGAGTGAACAGCATAAAGCTGGGTCAATATCTACCTATGGCCAAAACCAAGAAGTAGCAATCAAAATAGTACAAGACCAAGACCCACACATCAGAAAGTGGTCTGGAGGGCAGACTGGAGTTCTGCAGCTTGACTCTGAGGACTGTCAGTTTTGTCATCCCCCCACCGGCCCCTGTTCAGAGAGCTGCTGCCTGTCACCCCTCATCTGCTTAAAATTCATGTGTTGAGCAGTCAGCCTCCAGCTAAATACACATAATAACTTTGTATCTAATGTCTCAATGTTGCCTTAAACCATTCTGTTATGGCCATCTCAGTGTAATAGAGCCCAGTACAAGCGGAGATGAAAAGACTTCTCAAGCATGGCTAAATGCTTCTATTCCCGTGGCAGGCAAAGGGAGGTGGGGTGGGAGGTAGGCTGGTGGGGGGTTGTAACAGTAGGTGGGCAGCCAACAAACCAAGCTACCTTCAACTGATGGGTTAGTCAGGCGATTGATGCATTCTGACAGACACAGGCAAGAAGGAGCATTGTGCAATTTATCAAAAAGCTATGTCTTTCCTCTGTCAATACTTGACAAGCATGTCCAGTGCTATGAAAGGCCAGATATCTACCAAATCTGTCCAAGGTAGCAAAGTCAATGTCGAGGGGACATCCTTGTACGGAACACAGGTGAGTTTCAAGAGAGCAAGATTACAGTAATCAGATAGGGGTGGTACACATCATCATCAAGCTCAGGTCGTCTACCAGACGCTCTGAGGGTTCTGCGCAGTATCTTAGCTGTTCCAAGGACTGCACTCTTTTGGACAAAGACTTTAAATGTTGGAATCTGCTGGAGCCCCTCTCCCAGTTTGTCCCCAGTGATCCATTACTTTTACCCTCCACATCTTTTCTAGCTCCCATTTCAACCCTTGGTATTTTTCAAACTTCTCGTGTTCACTCTTCTTTATGTTGCTGTCGCTTGGGATTGCTACATCTATCACTGCTGCCTTCTTCTACTGATTGTCGATCAACACGATGTCTGGTTGGTTAGCCATCACCTGTTTGTTAGTCGGGATCTTTCTGCTACCTTAGGTATTCACTGGATCTTTGTTGTTTCATCCTGGACAGTGGCCTTGACACTCACTAGCCATTTTATACCAGCAGGGTGTCTGATGACTGACAGGTGCGTATGTATTGATGGCTTGAATCTTGTTTTTCCCGTTCAGCTGACTTTTCAGGACTTGCTTTTTTACTCTGTGTACGTGTTTGGCTGTGACCGAGTCCTAATATTGTTTTTTTTTTCATTATTATTGTTGCCATACCTACCTCCTTTCTTTCTGTATTTGCCCTCTTATATCACTCGTTGCCCTTCCTTCCCCTCCTCCATCCCCTCCTCACCCTGGTCCTACACAGTCCATCAATCCTTCTGACATTATCAGTGTTTAACAGGCCCACAGGCTTTATGCTAATTATCATAACAGGTCCCTGGTATAGCTGAGTACCCCTGCGCAACAAATCTATCCCCTTTAAAACCTGCTCCTTAAGACCTTGCCAGTGCTGTTTTTTAAGGAGACATCTTATAAGCAGCCATGGATAAGGACACACTGACAAATTTAAACATGCATGGATGCACACACAGTTGTGTCTACAGCAAGCTTGCTTATAAAAATGTAAAGTGCCCATATAAGTACAGCAGTAGCCTTGACAGTATCTTTTTCCTCATGAGCAAAGGCGGGCACACTAACACTTCATGAATTCATGAAGGAATGTATATTTCTGGGAATTTAAGAAATCATTTGTGGACAACAGTACGTTGAATGATGGATTAGTACTTGGTCCCTGAAACCAAAACAATTTTGTTTATTTGCTACGCATGCTTTAACAAGCTGTGGAAAGTCGCCATACCCACCATTAGTTTTGCACATGGAAGTGTATCACTTCTGCGAGCTACTGACTGAACTGCTGGTCTCAAATAATCAAATTTCAAGCACTCAAACAAGAAAAGAAAAATGGCATGTGAGAATTTCAGTGCCCAAGATTTAAGAGTATCATTTAGAGCTTCTCAGTGCGTTATGAGTACGCTCAGTCATTTTACCAGCAAAGAAAGTCTGGAATGCAATATACTGTGTGACCTGCTTATGAATTCCTCCGTGTAATTGTTATAAAATACAGTAAAAGACTTTACAAATTGAATGAAAGATCTTATGGGCATGCTAAAGTATTTGCTGCATGTTTGGCAATAGCTTTCATAATTTTCTACACAGCCTTGTTCTATTTGTGAGAGGGCCAACTGTGGAAATTGCAGTAGAAGTAATGAATACATTAGTTGATTGTTTTCTGTGTTTCATTGTGTTAAGATATGGATCAGGAGAGGGCAAAGCTTTTTCCTTTGCTAAGTAAATTACATGCATTTTGTTTGTGAGTCGGGTGTGAAACTGACCCACAGTGATTATTGTTCTGGGCATATATATAGATAGATTGACAGATTGCCTCTGAGAATGACAGTTAGTAAATGAGACTAAGGTCAAAAAAAACAAACAAACTTTTAGATGCATTTTTTGACCTCTAGAGCCACCATGTGGCAGCAAATGGTACATCACCAGTAACAATACGTTGATAAAACAAATGCCTCACTGACCTGCCAGCAAAACAGCAGTAAAAACACTTAAGTAGAAAACACAGAAAATGTATCTAGCAGTCATAATGTACAGCCAATTATTTTTCAGCCTCAAACCACTGTGTGTGTGTGTTATGTTGGTATTCACAGCCAACAAGTCCTAAACTTCCACCAATTAGAGTAAACCCTTTAATAAAAAGCACCAGTTGGTCTGAGAGGCATCTTGTTTCACAGCGAAGGCGAAATAAGAAGGGGGTGGGCACCCATGCTGACCTTCACAATACACAGGGCCTGCAATTAGTAGTGTCCCTGCCGTAAGCAGGCTGCCTCCTCTCCATCAAAAGGAAGCTAATACAATCACTGCACAGACTGGATGCTGGTAGAATTTCTGTGGCACATAAAGGTCACCTTGCAAAACACAAGCAGTGAGAGCGTAGAAACCAAGAGATAATTAAGGGAATTGTCATAATTAAGTGTGAGGAAGAAGTGACTTGGGAGGTTGTCGCCAACAAGTTGAGGCGCAAGATGTTGTGACTCAGCACAACTGTCCCTGTAGCCAGCCCCAATGAAATATTAACAAGACTGTGTTGGTCATTTTTTTGGTTAGGGGGAGGCCTGTCTCCATGACTTATGGAAATTAAAGATAAAGAATATATTTAGCTTGTGGGCCTCAATTAAGTCAGCGCTGGCTATGGTGTCTTTTTTCATGGATGTCTCTGGGAATAAGTGAAGTGGTGCTTTGGTTGAAGGGGGTACTTCAGAGCTATGCATATTAATGTATACATGGGCAATTATCAGCCTGAGGATTAGAAGTCATGGGCCTGACATACATCCTATTTTATAGCAACTCTAAACCACTAAGAATCAGGCTGCTTGAGAACAACAGCATCAGCCCTGAACTCCTGGATGTCTGCAACCACTCTGAATAGATCAGATCACACCCACACTGATCTATTTGTTTTGACAGCTGCTGACAGATTAAGTGCCATCTATATCTGTATGGGTTAGATCATTCAAAACAGGGGTGTTTTTGTATCCAAGCCCAAAACGAGGTGTCTTCTAGATTACATTATGTCATACTGAGGGACAGAGCAAGTTGTTCCCGCTCAGCCCCCTCCTCCAGGTTCGGGATGACTCAGTCAGTAACAGGCTCAGGGAACATGTGTTTTACCTCTGCAGTGACAGTCTAATTAACCTCTCTTGGTGTTGGAAGGGGGGTTCGGAGCAAGACCTGGTGTACCTGTCGGTCCCCGATGGTTACGGTTTCCAGCGGACGCCGGGTCAAAGCAGAGCATCACCAAGGCAACGAGGAAGACCACCTGCAAAGGCCAAGCTGACCTCCCCCACAGTTTCATCCTGAGAGAGGGATAGTGGAGAGAGAGGGTCAAAGAGGGAGCACAGAAGGGAAAAGAGGAGGAAGAGGGCATGAGAAGAGGTTGGACCCCCACTACCCAAAAAAAGGAGGAGGAGGAGGGCAAACAGCACAGCAAACAAAAAAATATTGCTTTTTGAACAAACAGAAACAATGTGAGAGGTGAGACAGCAAAGGTCGAAGGCAAAAAAAATGACAAGCCCGAGAACAGAGTAGACGTGAAGAAAATATTCTTCCAGCACACACACACACACTGTGGGTATTCTCACATAGCGGCAGACTATTTGAAATGACTATTTGACCAGAAAATGAACAGACAGCAATTAAGCTAATGGATTAATCGTTGTTTTTCAAGCAGAGCTGCTTGTGTTAGGTCCTGAAATGTGAATATTTGCTGCTTTTCTCTGTTTTATATCCGTACAAACTCTATACATTTGGGTTTTAAACTGTTTGGACTAAACAAGTAACTTCTGAGAACTTGTGGTGAGTATTTTCCCTATTTAGTTTTTCACTATTTATAGACTAAACAATGAATCATTTAATTAAAAAAAGACTAATTGATTATCAACATAATCATTATTTGTATGTCAGGACGTCGTCTCACCTGTTGGTCATCTCTGTCTTCTTTGATCTCTCTTCCACTCAGTCGCTCCTCTATGGACAGGGTGTACAGGCCATGGCTGCATTCACTCACATCTCAGCACTGCTCTTCCTCCTGCTTTTCCTCTTCCTCCTGCGTTTCCTCTTCCTTCCCTCAAACAGAAGGAGCCCCTGAAGAGAGGAAGTACAAAGAGACTCGGTCAGAGAGGCCGGTCTGCCCTGGGGTTCCTCAGTGGCCTCCAATGGACTTGTATGAAGGTCTACATACACACACACACACACACACAGGTGTAGAGATGTGAAGGCCTAGATTCTGTCAGATCCATTGTTTACAATGGGTTCACCTACCCCAAGGCTGAATGAATGTGATTCCCGCTATCACACACAGCTCTCAATCTCTTTCTCTCTCTCTCTCTCTCTCACACACACACACACACACACACACACAAACAACTCATGCACACATATATGACATATGTACTTACATCATATACATACGCACACAGATGGTGACACTGCAGTGTACATAAAAATAAAACTTATATTGATTCCAAAGTGGCTGTACAAAACAAAAAACATAATAAAGCTAAAACATTCACGGGAAGCAAAATCAGATGATCAAATAAGCCATAAACACAAGTTGATGTTCTACACGCACACACACACAACAGTACATTTGCACAGTGTTTGCAAGGTAAATTCAAACACTGTCGGAGGACAGCAGGAGAGACTCTCCCTAATTACAGCTGAGTGACAGCTTCTGATGCGTGTGTACTTCTACACACACACACACACATACATCCAGAGTAAATTACCATCATGCCATAAGAGTGTGTCAACACACCTCTTTACAAAGGGACTAACTCTGCAATCTAAATGAAAGACAACAGATTCACATTAATAACAAAATGTTCTCCCCTCCTCGAACCTTCATTATTCATCATGACTCATTGATATGCAGCTCAGTCCGCTGCTATGCTCAGGAACTTCCTGCGAATGTGTCAGCTCCAACCAAGCCTGAGACCTCCACTGAGCCATCAGTGTAGTGCCACTGCCCCCTGGTGGGGAACAAACCAACAGCAACAGCCACAAGTGAGTCTGATCGAGAAGAGACATGTCAGGAACAAGCACATATTTCTACATAAGCGAGAGACAAGCAGGGCAATGAAAATGAGACAGCATTAATGCGTGTGGTTAGTGACTATTAAGAGAGATGAATATTCTTTCAAAACGACATCAAGGACTGACACAGGTCAAAGACAAAAAATAGGATCATGAGGAGGGGAAAAGAGAAGGTGAGATAATGAGAGGGCAGAAAATGAGTGGGTGGATGAAAGCAAAAATTTTAGGAGCAGTGAAGAAGTGGGGAACACTTTAAACATGCATTGGATAATAAATTATGTTAGCAGGACATTACACAGACCCACACTGCAAAAAGGAGGATGTGTTTGCTTGTGAAAACTGAGTGCCTCTTGTGTATGAACTCCTGCAGCGGAAGTGGAACTCAAATGCCAATGAGTGAAGTGTTGTACCCACATTGACATGACGTACAGTATTTATATATTTGTGCATTTTTAATAAGCATTTGTTTACATGTAGGATATATAACTGTAAATGTATCTGTGTGGCTCTGTGTGTGTGTTTCATTCCAGAACAGTATTTAAAAGTGTGCAAGGTGCATACATCATATATATCAATGTGATTAGGCATGCTGGCAGCACAGCAGCCCATTTCTTATTCCCTTTTTTAAATGCTGGGCTATGGCACGCATTTTTATCAGCTTTGTTCTCTGATACACTCATTAAAAGAGCACAATAGTGCGTGTGTGTGTGTGTGTGTGTGTGTGTGTGTGTGTGTGTGTGCATGTGTTGTATGTGTGGTCTCCAGATGCAGCTCGGTCTTATCGGGACTTCAGGGACAAAATGTTCCATCAGTCATAGTGACGTTGTCACCTCTACTGTCTCACACGTGCAGGCAGATTGTGGCCTTATAACAGAGTAATGAATATGTTTTTAAAAAATAATAAACCGTACAAAACAATCTCTGCTAATGTGACACAATTCTCATCACAATAATGTGACTCAACATCTCATACACACACATTTTTATACAAAACATTCATGTTACCAAAAATCTCAAGTGTCCTTTGGGGCATTTTTTTGAAGGAAGCAGAGGTGTGTGTGTGAGGCTCAGCTGGTCATCGCGGCTTTTAGGAGTTGCTGGCTTTGGCAGCAGTAAGGACACACACACACACACGCTAACAAACAGAGCAAAGACATGCTCAAGATTATCTGAGAACATCAAGTCCCACTCTTTCTAAAATTATCCTTCCTCCTATGTCACCGTCTCTACCTGCTCTCGCTTTGTGTGTCTCTGTGGGATGAAGAGCTGATTTGTGTCATTTCTTGCAGTAATCGCACAGGAGTGACACGGGGCCTCATTGACATGCAATGAGACAATCCCACCTCGGTCACAAATATAACTGTGTGCCCTGCATCTAAACAGCATCATCGGCCAGCACTCTCTGAGCACACACACACACGGTCACAAACACACGCGTATACACATGAATATGCTAAAATGATACATAAAATGTCAGTGACCTTACCTGGCCCATCAGGATACATGTGTGCTACGCATCAAAAATCAAACAGTGAGACACTTTCCGCATGATGGGGATGTTAGTGACACTCTGTCACAGAGATTATATCATTTGACAGGAGAGTGTATGAAGTTCCTGCTCAATGGAACTGAGCTCCTGAAGAAACTGCACCATTTCTTGATAACCTCTGCGTCGCCTGTTTAGTGGAATAGTGTTCATCTTTGGGCATCATGCATTTCCTAAAAGGGCTGCTTATCAGACCTGACTTGAAAGATAGGAATGAGATCTGTATTTATAAAATCCTCATTCTAGTTGTTTGACAAGATAGTCTCATCATCAAACTATGATTGATTTTGCCTCAGTAGGCACCTAAGCATGATGTTGGTCATTAGATTTCTCATCCACAGCTGGCCAAATTACCATATTTCTTAAAGTCATTCAAGGATGATGACTTTGGTCACCTATGACCTTTTGTCTGAAACAGTTGAAAAAAGTGGAAAACTACTGCCTGGAAATCTGTCATTCTTTGTAGGATACCAAACGAGCTCAGTGTGTTGGTGACCCACTGAGCTTTGTTTTTGTCGAGCAAATTTCACAAGATATAACAAAGTCAAAACAAGCAGGATGATATTAACATAGAAAAAAATTAGCACATTTATACTCACATTGGGATAAATCCTTTTAAATTTTAATGACCCTGTTGTTCTTCCTCTTGTGCTCCGTTTTAAGCATTTCTAGTCACTGGTAGAGGTCTACGAATGGAGAAAAACAACTTCTGTACTGTGGGATGTAATCAACACTGTAGTCCTTTAGTCTTGGTTATTTATTTTGTCTCTCTCACACACGCTCATGTTGTACTTGTGTTTACAGTTAGACTAACATATTGGCTGACATAAGAAAGATACAGTGGATCTGCTACCCAACCAGCAGCTAATTCAGTCTGTGTTTTGAGCAAAGTTTTGATGTCCCATGATGCTCTAAATGCTGTTTTCGAGGCTTTTTTTACACTGACAAGATTGGTTTTCGGTCCTGAATAGTAATGGTTTATCTTTTGGAATTTAAAACCGTTTACATTAAATATAAAATGAAATAGACCTAAATAAATGTACGGATTCCAGATACAAGAAGAAAAGTGTCAGCATGGGTTTTTTCACATGGGCTATGGTTGAACTCTAGTGTGCATGTGTGAAAAATAGAAAGGCAGTGAGACTGAAGACCACACACGCATCACACCCGTATCTCAGCATGCTGATTTTCTGTGCCCAGACATAAAAAAGCATATCAGTGTAAAACAAAGTGCATCTCCCTAAGGCGGAATGATATTGAAAATGAAACGGGCGAAAGCACAAAGCCCAATGGAATCTTATGTGAAGCGTTTCAGATTTCTGCCGATATGCAGAGTATTAACATTCAGTTAGGGTGTGTAATGTTCTGCTTCTATATATTTGTCTGCCTCCGACTCGAAACCATTACAGCATGCTGCTCCTTGCCATTTCCTCTGGGTCGCTGAGCAGATAGAGCGGGTGTGTGCCCACACACAAAAGCACACTCTCACACACAGAAAGTTAAATTAACACACCAGTATGTATTCAGAAGCCAGAGCCCCTTACATTTTTCTATTCCCTTATGTTCAGCCGCCACAGCCCACTATTTTCCTGGTTCTCGTTTGTTCCTCCTTATTTCTCTCTTACTGTTGATCTCTACAGTATCCATGCCTCCATACATGTAATTACGTCTGTCTCTCTCTTTCTCCCCCTCCTCCTTTTATCAGTGTGCCGATGAGTATCTCTGCTTTCTTCCCTTCCCCTGATTTCTGTTTTATGCCAGCTGCAATCAAATTCAGTACTCCCCAACTGCATGTTCTATACATATCCTATCATTTGTTCTTCCTTAGCTTCTAAATGAACACATAACAAGACATGTTTGTGTGTGACCCCTTGTGTGTGTGTGTGTTCTGTGAAACTGGGTCTGAATGTGCATGGGAGTTCCTATGACTGTAAAAGTAGGGTTTGTGAAGTAGAAATATAGGAAATTTGTATGCAAGTCGGACACTTAACAGACACAAAATTATCCACAGTTTTACATCATGTGGAGTTGTATGTAACGCACAGTATGTACTCTGAATAGATTTATAATTGGTGATGCCATTTTTCTACTGATATCATTTGACATAACACTCATATTTCTTACCATTCACATACTACTAATTCTTCTAACATACTACAATATTTTGCATGACGGTAGTTTTATTTCTGCCATACATGTCATATATATGTAAGATATGCAAGCATGAACAAATATTCAGGTAAAGTCTTGTTTGGAATCTGTATGAAAGCACCCATAATTGTGATAAAACTGCACTATGTTCCTCTTTCAGGTACACAGCAATTGAACATTTATATAATTGTATAACATATGATTCATATAGGTATATATATAGAGGAAAAGGTTTCAAGTCATCTATGGAACACATAATAACATTGTGCCTGTTTACTGCCATTCCTCTGTACAGCCACACATCCGCCGCTGTCTTGTTTCCGCCAATAAAAAATCAAGCAATTAAGTGGAGGATCCTCTGTTTGGTGAAATGGCCAGGTGGGGAGAAAGAGAGGAGAAAAGGTTATGAGTGAAAGTCTGAATTCAGGACCATTACCTGGCTCGTTTATTGACTGCAGAGTTCAGAGAATGGTCTTGGCACCAAGGTACCATTACAGCTCAATTGATCGGCCTGCACTTAAGTCCAAATCCCACCTTGTTGCTCAAGCCATCAGGATCCGGTGACCACGAAATATATGTGTTTGTGGGGTTTGGTGTGTGTGTGCATGTGCAAGTGCTCAGATAATTTCTGTGTCACCAGTCTTTGGTGTTTTCCAAGGTTGCTCTCTGTTCCCCCTCTTCTCTCACTACCAACTTCTCTCTCTCTCTTTCCCCTCACCCACTTTCATCAGGAGTGATCAGAGTCCCAATATGTGTTTCATGTGTCTAAGCAGGGAGTCTGGACCCTCCTCTTCAGCTGGTACACACATACAAACATGGTGGGAGACTCATGCTCCATTCACAAACACGCACATATCTTATTACAGTTGACACATGCAGTCCTTATTTATCTGCTCCACAGCAGCACACTAAAACACACACTTCTACATAAGCACACACTTAAACAGATCACTCCTCTTAAACTGTATGGGTTTTATTGAATGATCCTTAAAGTTTCATTAAAGTCTATAAAAAATCCTCTACCACTAAAGCAGAGGAGGGGGAGAGTCAGATGTAGGCTGTAACTTGTTTTATGGAGGGGGGAAAGCACAGACACTAACAGGCTACAAAGCATTAGCTCGCTAACATAACAAGTCTGCAGCCATGGCTTAGTCCCTTTTCCCTCTTTACATGTTTGTCATTTATAACCCTGACAAGCAAGCATTGGCCGACATAGAGCAACCCTCCTCAGGGTTGAGTTCAGCTGAAAGACAGAGACAGGACCTGGGCCGTAAATCCGGCACACTCTAATAAAGCAATAAAAGGCCATTAAAAGTCAGTGTCCCTCAGCACTGGAAGATGGATGAAAAGGTGGGAAGCGAGGGAGACACTTTTAGATGGCTGAACACACCCACACACATTTTGGCAGGTTTTCTTCCCCTCTCCACTCCAGACAAACTAGGTATCTGCAATATTGATGCCTTTCTCCTGTTGTTACTCCTCTTTTATCCTTGCTGGCTGCAGCCTGCTTTTGTGATAAAAAAAAAAGAGTAAACACTGATTTAGAATGGTGAAGCGCAATCTTTATGTACTGTGCTGCTCACTCAGTAAGCTCTGTCTCCTCTACTGATCTGCCTTCCCCCTGCGAGCTGCACTGCAACATTTCCGCTACACTGATTTCATACCAGCCATTAGGCATGCACACAAACTTATTTAATTCACACTATCATGCACAAATGCAAATTTAAAGCAGGTTCTCACATCCTTGCTTGATTATATGTTTCTAGTAGCAAAGTAGCAAACCCCAGACATAATGCAAAATTTTGCATTTTCATGATCTATCAGTGGTCGGCAATAGGCGGCCCGCGGGCCAGAACAGGCCTGCCAGCAACAATATCTGGCCCACGGCCAGATTGCTTTGATAGCGGAAAAATAAAAAATTTATAAATTGATAACGACTGGTGCTGAAACAGATCTCAGTCATGACAGCAACAGTTACTCACATAACAACTTCCTCTTAAGTGATTGTGCCTCTAAAACAAAAAACACAAGTAAGTATTTTGCAGCAATGCTTCATGTCGAGTTCATTAAGAGCTCTGAAGGAAATTCAGAAGAGTCTCTGGCCTGCTTGACACACCTCTAAAAAAGGCGTCTGTAAACGTGTGATTGGATTCCCTTGAATTTTCTCAGGGAAATGAAAATAAGTGTCCATAGGTTTATGAATGCGGATCAAACGCCGGAACGCAATTAGATGGAAACGATCTTACAAACTACCCATTGGAAGTCCCGCACAGCACCGACTGAGCTAAACGCGCACATGCATCCATACGGCTTGTTCTGGCCCACTATATAACGGCTTGGAAAAATTTAGCCCGATGCCATACTTATTTGCCGACCCCTGATCTACATGTTCTTAACAGGAAGGACAGTCGTCCAGCAATGGGAAACCAACTCTTCTGTCTACAGTGCGTTGTTTCCCAACCTGCAGAAACATCGAAAATGAAGAAGAGAGAGAAGTAGTGAACCACAGCAGGCCAGGAGGGAGACAGTTCAACCTAGCCAAGTAATAAAACAACTTTCTACACACACACTGATCCTTGTTCCTTTCTATACAAAGAATGAGAACAAAGTGTGTGTGTGTGTGTGTGTGTGTTTGTGATTGTGCGCCTGTGTCTGTAGGTGTGGCAGTGTATTGCCAACCCTGACTGGACCCTTCCTCTGTGGCTGCTGGTATTGAGTGGCGGCCCAGAGCCTAACAAAAGCAGGCTGAGGCCCTGAGAGTGAGTCTCCAGAGAGCAGCGTCCATTCATTGTGCTTTGTGCCCAAATTATGATGAATGGCAAATAAACAACCTTGATGTGGCCCCTGCTTTGATTTTCTATGAGCCTCGGCCTCGCTGTAGTTGTAGAGCACCTCTAGCCAAGAGAAAAACGCTGGACAAACGCTCACGGAAGCTCAACTCTCAGCCTCATGACGCCTTCACATAAATCAATGGACACACAGATAAAGAAGCTGCGTCGTTCTCTCACTCCCTACTGACACACAGGCTCTCACACTATCTCTACACATCCGTAAAGGAACAGAAACGCATATATGCAGACAAACCGACATCTTGATTCGGTTGATCAGTCTTGATCAGTCCCCTCTGCTGTTAATGACAAGCTTGCGTGTAATTATATTAATTACAGTACGTGCCACACCTGTCAACTGGCCAGCCAAAGGAAAGGCAGAGCTTGACATAAGTAGAAATGAGAAAAAGGAGCAAAAGGAAAGGAAAATAAGGGAAGGGAAGAAAAGTAGAGATTCAGTAGTTGGAGAGAGTGATCAGAGGGGGAAATGGCAGAGAAGGAGGGAGGAAAGGAGAGGGTGAGAGAGAGAGAGAAAAAGAGAACGGGTAGAGAGAGGAAGCCTGATCAATTGTTCATTTTACAAAGTCACTGAGACGTGTCAGCAGTGTCAATAAGTGAATTAATTTGTCTGTGGGTCTCTGGAGCATGACACCATACCATTCTGTTCCCCTGAGACAAGCAGGGCCCCTAACCCTCTCTCGCACACACACACACACACACACACACACACACACACACTAAAACATACACACATACACACACATACTCGAACATTTTTTACAAATCAATTCCATACCAGGATCATACACGGATATCAGGAACCGATACGCTGACACGAAAACATTTTCGTACAAATGTTCCTATGCTTGTAGATGCATATTCTCACCACACACACAAACATTGTGTTTTTATCATTTGGGATGACACCGTTATGACATCCATTTCCTTGAAGACTTACTCTAAACTTACCCATAACCACTACCTACCTTAGCCTACCCTAACCTAGTCCTTAACCCAAAATTAACCCAGATTTTTCTTCTGTGGACCAGTTTTTTTTTTGTTCCCAAAGTGGAGGTGACTCCCTCATAATGTGTGTGTATGAAGAGATATCCCTACCATGTGATTCACCTTCAAATACATTAATTCAGACAGTTGAAAGAAATTGCTTGATGGCAAACCATTCATTCTCAGTTATTTCATTGAGGATAGGGTATACGTAAACATGTTAAATCCACTTCCTGGATGATTTAAAGGTGAACTGACTTTAGATATGTACACAAGCACAAACGCAAACACAAACACACAAACAATAATGATTCATCCTTATCCGGGCAGCCATCCCCAAGAGAGGCTATTGTCCGCTGGTGACTGACATCAGTCAGCCACCGAGAGGGGCCCTCTACCGCTTGCTGCCTGCTGTTTTCATTACAAAGCCATCACCTCCAGTACACACACACACACACACACACACACACACACACACACACAAATACATACACATAAACTGGACACAGACATAGTCACACAGACACACACTCACTCACTCCTCTGACAGATTTCCTCTCAGTCCTGACCACCCATACTCCTGAAGCCTTTCGCTCAAGCATCCATTCAATCAAACTCTTTGTTCAGCAAACACCCACATAGGGCCCTGGCTTCCTCTCGTCCCCACTCTGTAGTTTTCCATCTCTTCCTCACCTCCCTATACTTCCACTACTTCATGCTCTGCACCTTACAGGGATGACCCCCCCACCACCACCACCACCACCACCCCATTTTCCCTCATGAGGCGCAGTGTTGTTTGAGGGTTGCTGTGATGACCGCCCCAGGCTCCGCCACCACCGCACCGCTTCCTTGCCACGGCTTAACAGTGGACTCACGCTGGGAGCAGAGCACGCTGGGAGCTTTTCATAATCCCACAAACACACTAACACTGCCACACACAGACACTGTCGCTCACGGTTACCAGCACATCTGCCAGCTGCCAGAGGGGAGCGAACAGGGCCGCACCGTCTCTCGCAGAGGCACACACAGACGGACGCACACACATACACACGCACAAATATATATGCACACAAGAGTGGAAGTAGCAGATTGCATCCAAGGTGATAGATAGAGCACTGTGGGACGGAACTGTCTGTTCAATTACAATCATTACTATCACTTCAGGAGATTTGTCATGGTCAAAGTGAGCTGGAGCTGTGGAAAAATCACCTTGAGGCCTGTACAGTCGTGTTATTTTTCAGTTTTTGCGAAAGGGTTACGATGTCCTCAAATGTCTCTCCCAATTGAAAATGACTAAAATTAAACATAAACTAATTAATCCAAAACTCCAAACAGATGTTTAAAAAATAATGTCTCAACGGGACATGGCTGACTCTTTAAAAGCACTTGGCACATAAAGAACAATAATCTGCCAACCCGCAATCTGTCAATTACTTTCAAGCCATGAAAGCAGTATGTTTGAATGTGGCTGCTGTGCCTTTCACTGCCTGTACTCTGGCCTGGACAGTGTGAGCCATGTAGCAGTGTGAGCTGTCAATCAAAGCAGGACCTGTTAGATGGAATTAGAGAGTCTGGATGGTGTGATGGTGCCACACAGGAGAAAGAGCCTTTGCTGTGACTGATTGAGTGACTGACAGAGGGGAGAATGGAAGACAAGGAACACACACAGCTCTGGAGCTCCAACATGAGACCTCCACTGTTTGGACAAGTTGGGACCTGCTATCAAAAAATAACTGCTGCATGAGAGTAGAATCATCTTCCATAGGACATTTTAGAACGCTTTAAGGATTAAATCAACTGTCACTAAACAAACAGTTTGTGGATTCTTGATGCAGACCACACCAAGGTTAAAACCATTCTGAGCTTGAGAACATCAACAGATTAAGTCATCGATTACATAGTAATGCATGTGGATTACATTATAGATGGTACTACCTTATCCTGAGTTAGAAAACTAACTCAAAGACTGCTGAGAAATAAGACGAGTGGGGAGCACATGAGTCTGTTAGCTACAAAAAGAGGTGGACAGTGATTTTCTTTAATCAACTGGGATTTTTTAACAATCATTCCTTGTAGTAATTGAGGATCCATT
>NC_060167.1:29952287-29969552 GCF_021292245.1 Micropterus dolomieu
GAACTCTTGGTCATTCCAGCCAAGCAATCTATCCACCATAACATCAAACTACAAATTGACTCCGCAACCATCACTCCAACCAAGGTGGTGAGAAACTTAGGTGTCATGATTGATGACCAGCTGTCCTTTTCAGACCATGTTGCTACTGTCTCTCGGTCATGCCACTTTGCTCTATACAACATAAGGAAAATCAGGCCCTACCTCACTCAGTACGCCACCCAGCTTCTGGTACAGGCCATGGTTATCTCTCGCATCGACTATTGCAATGCCCTCCTAGCAGGTCTCCCAGCTTGTGCGGTGAAACCCTTACAAATGGTTCAGAGCGCGTCTGGTTTTTGATCAGCCCAAAAGGACTCATGTCACTCCATTACTCAGTGACCTCCACTGGCTCTCCGTGGCCTCCAGAATCAAATTCAAGTCACTAATGCTTGCATACAGAGTGACTACTGGGTCTGCACCCATCTACCTAAACTCCATAATACAAACTTACGTTCCTTCTCGGCCGCTACGCTCCTCCAACGAACGCCGCCTGGCTCTGCCATCCCTTCACACAAAGCAATCCCAGTACCGGCTATTCTCATCTGTGACTCCACGATGGTGGAACGAGCTACCACACGCCATCAGAGCAGGGGCGTCCCTCTCTAACTTCAAGAAGCTCTTGAAAACTCATCTCTTCCGAGAACACTTCCTCTTATAACATCTCTAACTCCTAACCTCTAACATGCACTTCCTGTGCTCTTCTTCTATCCCCTACAATGATCTTGTATTGATTGCACTTTTTATTTTGATTGCACTTTTCGTTAACTCTTACTTCCTTCCCTAGGTATTTACCCCATTGATGTGATATGTACTGTGAGCTCTTACGAGTATTTATTGCTGCTCTTACTAGTATGTATTGTCAGTAGTTGATGCTCTGTTGATGCTTGTATGTTGTTCCTCAAATGTAAGTCGCTTTGGATAAAAGCGTCTGCCAAATGAGTAAATGTAAATGATCATTTCGGCACAAGCTGATGGAACATGTTGGTGTCCTATTTGAAATGGTTGTCTACTGGTTAGGATTTGTCAGTCTCATAAAAGATTATAATATAAAAGGAACAGATATGAATTAGTGTTAACTAAAAGACTATGTTCCTACCTTTGGCCCATTTTGTGGGATATTCAGTCGATGAAGGACATGCTGGGAGAACGCTCTAAACATCCCTTCACTGTAGCAGTCTGAGATCTGCCGTCAACACATCAAAAAGTGTCAATGTCATCCACACATGCAATATATTTCATCTATTCAAATGATTATTTTGTTTTTAGAAAATGAATTGATGGCAATCTGAATCCGGCTACTCTAGTGCACTGCACTGGGTTGTGATGAAAAATATGTATCACACTTGAAATCTGTCTATCATAAACATATTTCCTAATCTCCCAAGAATGAATAACATATGAGCCAATGCATTTCTCAAGTCTAAAAATCTCACAAACACACACTGCTTCACTGCAGTTGTAAATGTGGGCACATGAATATAAACATGACATGTGCTGCAGGGGCAATCGCAAGCATCAGCTTGAGGCTGACCTATCAATATTTCACACCTCAAGGCTGGAACCACAGGACAATGCACATTTACATGGTATCATCTTTGTAGTAATCTCCTTGGAATTATCATTTAAATAACATAAGCACTTGCTGAGCTTTTGAATACATCACATAAATATTTGACTTGAACTGCATGTTTCACGACTAAAACCGGATATCATTGTGCATGTGGGGACGAATGTCCAATAAAGGCTTTTAATAAATCTATCACAAAAATATTTAAATGATTACACAAACAAGGCAGCACTGAAACTACGAGATGCTGCAATTTGTTCAAAGCAAATACATGTACATAATAAAGTACATCTGTTTAGTGGCCACACACACAAACACACACACATATACATGACAGGTAACTTACGAGAGGTGTGTTATAAAAGAGGCCATATCTCATTCTCGGGAGGAGGGAGAAGAAGGCATCTTTAAAACACACCTATGGACAAAGTGTAAATAAATCAATGTAGTAAGCATACAGCATGGCACAGAAATCAGTTTGTGTATATGTCATGCTGTTGTACACGAATGCATGCATACTTCATACATCTTCAAGTGCTTTACAAAATATGGGAATGATGATTTGGGTGTACAAGACCAATTAGGCAATATATAGTAAACATAAAACCTGCACATTGCTGTGGTGTTTTTGAACTGCTATTCTCAGAGATCACTCAAGCACATATTTCTTATTTGTTCATACACCAAACACAATATTTCCAGTGAGGATTTTTCCTGAAAAAAAACAAGCCAGGACAGGTTCTGTAAAACCACTCTAAAGACTTTAGTTAACTTTCATAGACTAAAAAAAACCAATTTTGAGTAAGTGATGAGTTTAACACCTTTACAAAGCAGGAGTATAAAATGTCCAGCCAGAGGTGACATTATACCTACTCTTTTTGAGTCATAGGTCTTCAGGTGTATGATGTCGTAGTCTGAGAAAACCCTCCATGTTTCACTGAACAGATCTCCATAACCATAAAAACTCTGGGGAAAAAAACATGAAATATTGTTACATTAGAAATGAAAAAAACAGCACAAGTTAAATCAACTACAGCCTTTAGCAGTGCCAGAGTCATCTGTTTAAAAACACAAGTTTTGGTTTTATACAAAATCTGTTATCACATTATCTGACAGTCTGCTGCTGTTTGGACTGCTGTGTGCAGTTTGTGCTGAAAGGTCACTGCTTTCCTTCTCCTTGACAGTTTTCTCTCCTTCCCTTTTCCTCTTAACCTCTGTACACACTGGGGGGAACAATGGGCCGGATAAGGCTGTCTGTAAAGCATTCTGTTTTTCAACTGGTGTTTCCCCTTGATGTCTTCATCAGGCACATACGCCACTGAATTGTTAAACAAAAACCGTGACTGTAGTACATTACAGACAAACTACAGTTTGGCTTTCTGGCTCGGTTGCGGTATTCAAATCCAATCTCAATTTTAAGATACTTATTTACTTATTTCAAATATTTGTATTACTCCGTGTTTCCTCTTCACCATTTGTGAGCAAATTATGTATAACATAATTAAGTGGGGAAAACAACAGGTTTTACTTTCTTTTTAAAAAAATACATTTTTATTTTCCAAAATACTTTCCCTCTCTGATGTTACTCTGGACAATATCATCACAGACAATATTACATAGAGAGAGAAAGCTAAAATATATTGCTGCATCTGCAATATGAATCTTAATCAAACTAATCTTATGCATCAACATTTGGAAAACGTGTTTGATCTTTATTATTCGAGAACAAATCAACTCTTCTCTCTATATGGAGGCTGAGAACTGCCTTCATATAGGATTTATTTCATAAATGTATATTTATTTCTTGTTAGCTAGAAGACGTCATCAACAATTCACTTGAGACAGGACACATGGAAAATCCTGTCTGGTGTTTCATTTTGACAAATAATTAAAGGTGTGACATGAACTTCCTAAACATTTATCTTCTTTTATCGCAGTCTGCAAGGGTGAAAAAGTGTAATTGAAAAAAAAAAAGTGGAATTAAACAAGTCGTTTATGAATTGTTATCATTTCCGGTGGTCATAGCAAGCACGTTCATTTGAACTTGAACAGCTATGTATCCCTAACTACAGAGTATGTGTAGCTAACCTTAAACAGAAACAACAAACTACAGAACATATCTACCTTACACCCTCCTTTCCATTGAAACTGTAATAGGAGCCTTCTGGTACCCACCGTGTCCCACATGATGATGTTAATATCTGAGCTGAAGGAGTTGTTAATGTGCTGGGAGATGTAGAGGTTGACAAAGTCACAGAAATGGTGGTACATGTTCACTCCTAGTACAGAAACACACAATTATTATTTTTGTCATCATGTAACGACAGAAAGCGGAAAAAAGTGAACTGTGAACATCAGTCTGATGTTAGGCCTGTCATTAAAAGAGGAACAAATCTCTGGAGTCCAGCTCTCAAGACATTACTCAGCAAGGGTTCTATAAAGTTTGGTGGAATCCTTGCTATTGCATGCTGGAAACATGAATTAACTGCAAAAACATCTTCATCCAGTGTCTTGCAAACAAGTTGAATGTGCACACGTCCAAAAGAGCATGTGTTTTTTATTAAGGTGTAATACGTGCAAAGGTTTTAGCTACTTGTTTAGACTGCAGGGCTTTAAATTGAGTCACATAAACCTTTGTTACTTACCAGCATCCAGTTTCATGAAAACAGTGGGTTTTTCAATGATGATGTCACAGTGTGCGTCCTCAATGGGATGAAAGTCCAGCTCAGTGTATGTCTGCAGCTCAGCATACCTGCAAAAAACAGCACAGCACATAAATATACTATAACAAACATTACAACCCAAAAACATTTATAATAGTGACTTAACAGAGAATTAATTTATTTTAATACTCCCTTTTGCAGCAGTGGACATTTCGAACTTTTGTTACTGCCCGTAGCAGAATCAAAAAAGAAAAAAGAAAGTGTGCATCGGTTTAAGATTATGTTGTCTCTACTGTTTAATCTGAAATAAAATAATAAAGCTATTTTGAATTCATTGGAGAGGGCTAATTCTAGTCCAAGGCCCGATGTACAATAGGCACCCCGAAAATAGGTAATAGGTAAAACAAATTGATTGTCACATGGCAAAAATACAATAAACATTACATTTCTCTTTTCAGGAACCTCACTGGCTAAACAATTCAAATGACAGTAGCTTGTTAAGGTAGAGTGTTCCTGTTTCAGTTGTCCACTGGTCTGACCGAGACAATGATTTGAATATTTGAAGTCCAGTTGACATCTTTGTAATAAGAGTTACTCAAAAAGTGCCCATTAAAGGTGGTTAGGGGGAAATTCTATGACCTAAAAATGAACAACTCAAACTGAATCAAATTAATAATAATGGTATCACAGAACATGTTTGATAATCTTAATAAGATCTTGTGAATTGCTATTATTAGGTGCACAAGATTTTGCATATTCTGTCAAATGTCCTCCCTCTGTTCGAGTTTCTAATGTCAGGTGGTGGTGAGGTCACATCAGCTCTGGCGAAGAAAAAGATATGTGGGGATGATAGCCAACTTGGAGGCATTCCCTTGTTCAGTGGGACTAATATATTTAAATTCAAAAACATCATTTAAAGATATTTCACTGCAGGCTCACAATAGCAGGGCCTTCAGTGGAGGCTTTCCAGTTTCTATGCTATAATACACAGGGCTGAGGATTGTTCAAATTATAGGAAATTGCCCAAGAAAGGGTTGAATTTTAACAAATGGGATACCTTTAAATCTAACAACTAATGAGGATATAAAATACAATTACTGTGCAATTACTGATTACTGTAATAAGCAAACACAACATACAACTATGACAATTGCTGTACTTGGTGCACATTAAGAGCTACATTTTACATTGCAGCATAACTCTCTCCACAGATGAGGAAGAAAATGCTACACGAGCCAGCCAGGAGTCGAACCTAGAATCTTCTGATCCGTAGTCAGACGCGTTATCCATTGCGCCACTGGCCCGCTACCCCCTCATTTCTTTTGACAAAAGACAAGCATGGAGCACAAACTCCACCCTCACATTCCTGAGTGACTCAGCCGGGACTGCTTTCAGAAGGACCAACATGATTCTTTCTGGCAGGGGAAGGAGGGGGGGAGGGGGTCTACTACTTCGCAGCCTCTTGTTGTTACGGATCACTCTACCTGCCTTTGAGTCTGGAACAGTTGACTGCAGAGCTTTGAATCTTTCTGATTTTACCTACACTGTTCTCCCTGGAATGGAGACGTAGCTGGTCTGACTCAAGCAAACATGGCACATAGTGTAACTGCAATGTCTCCAGGCAGAACACAAGCCACCTCTAAGCCGTACAGGACAGTAATACCTACAGACGCCTGTTAAATTCTGGCAATACAGTGCACAGAATAGCTTATCAGCGAGGGGGGGGAAAGCACCACCTAGTGATGGTCTATGTTACTACATTCTCCAAATCCAGTCCTGCCAGTTGTCACCATAGACTGTGGTTGTCACACATGCTCTAGAATCCAGAATGAAGCAAGTGGCTAAACATCCCTGATGGTCTAGTGGTTCAAAGTAGGCGCTCTCACCGCTGCGGTCTGGGTTCGATTCCCGGTCAGGGATCTCAGTTTTGGGCCTATTTAGCAACTAAAACTAGACAACACACTATGAAATCATGGTAACATCATGTCTTTTTATATATTTATTGGCAGACACATCGGTGTATGTGCAGGTGTTCCAGTGTCTGTCAGTAGTGCCTCCACATAAGACCATTAACAAGCAATTTACAAATCAACCTCAGAGTCTGTCAAGCTGATGACACCACCCTCACTGAGCTCATCTCAGGTGGGGATGAGTCCGCCTACAGGTGGGAGATCGACCATCTGGTGACCTGGTGCAGCCAGAACAGTGTGGAGCTCAACGCTCAGAAGACCGTGGAGATGCTCGTGGACTTCAGTAAGAGCCCAGCCCCACCCCAAAGATTGCAGCTGACTCCTCCCCACCCCGGACACAAACTGTTTCAGACTCTCCCCTCTGGCAGGAGGCTGCGGTCCATCAGGACCAAAATCTCTCGCCACAAAAACAGTTTCTTCCCGTCTGCTACAAGCCTCATTAACAAGGCCCGGGTCCCCCACTGACACTCCCCCCTTGCAAACGATACAAATGTCTCTGCACATGTAAATACTGTTTCATCGCTTGTCAGGCTCAGACCTGGCACGTCGCGCATATTTGTTGTAGATTGTTGATCTTTGTTGTTGTATATTTTTATGTTGTCAGTTTATATATTTAAATGTACACAGTATTCTCTTCCGTTGCGTTACTTTTGCACGGCACAGACCCAGAATAATGCACATGTATATATCTGCAACGTTGTTCTTCCATTCCATATTTATATATTTCTACATTTATTTATGTTGACTGTTTGTCTACGTGTAGCAGCTTATCACCACAGCAAATTCCTCGTATGTGTAAAACACTACTTGGCAACAAAGCTCCTTCTGATTCTGATTCTGATTAGGATGAACAAACCATGCAAATGTAACCTATCAATGCATTCAATTATGGACAAAAACTGTGCACAAAAACTAGCTTTTAACTCCCTGGTAGTCTAGTGGTTAGGGTTCGGTGCTCTCACCGCCGCAGCCTGGGTTCAATTCCCGGTCAGGGAACTTGCTTTGGCCTCCTTCAGTGAGCATAAACCCATGTTTTCTCCAAGTACCAAGAGTTCATACCAACACCATTGTCTATAGCTCAGGAACCAAGTGTGTGAATGTGTGCGTCCTGCCTCACCAAGATTGTAAGGGGCTCTTGTGCTCTCCCTCAGCAGTGAGCGCTCGCTTGTTCAGTCTGCACCGACCACCAATCTCACCACTCTGAATGAAGTCCTCCTTGTATCTGCAGCATAAACAGGGATGAATTTCACGGCGCCCTCATCTGTGTCAGTGTAATGCATTTTTCATGTACATGTCATTTTCAAACATACTGACCTCTCATGACTTCTGCGCGGCTTACGCAAGTCCAGGTAAAGATTAGTTGCCTTACAGAATCGTGTGTGGCTGCTACATCTTAATGATGAGTCCCCCTGGAAAAATATTAAGAATACAAATCTTTAGTATTTAATTGAAATAAATAAACTCTGGACCTTAGAGATTTTGAGAGTGGTCTCTACTCTCTCTACACTACCGCTTTTAAACTACAAATTATGTTCAGCCCTATAGTCTGTGGACTCTTTAAGCACTATGTCTGTCACTATGTTTCTACCTGTTGTTTCATCCTGTTGACTCAGTAGGCCCGTGGGAACTGAGGAAATGAGCAGACTTACTGGCTTGCTGGCCTTGCAGAGTGTGTTGAGCTCAGAGAGGCGTTCTTTGACGTAGCCAAAATCAGCCTGCTTCCAGAAAAGCTCCTGGGCTGCCTCCAGTGAACGGGCCCTGACAGATCAGAGATTTAGGCAGATCAGCAAAGCCCAAGCCATAATGGTTCATCAATGATGCATGCTATCAATGAGTACACTATTATGTTTGAAAAATACTGGAGACCAGGTTCCAGTGAATTCAGAGTGAAGTGAATTAATGTAAATTGCATTATACTTCTGAGAAGGACAAAGTAAGAACATAACGTGTACTAGAACATGATGTGAGGAACAGTACCATCCAGAGTCTGCTTTGGTACAGACTGGATAACTAAAGCGCTTCCCTGGATCACAGTTCTTCTCATAACCCCAACAGGCAGACAGATCCTGCAGCACATCCTGTTGTAAAAACAAATGTGAATATATATGTGTGTGTGTGAGAGAGAGAGCATGAGACAGAGACAACATACAGTGTGGTGGTATGCCATCTAAGTTTATATTTTTAAAAGGACGTTGATGATTAAAATCTATTAAAAACTACAGAACAAAACTGACTGACTATGGACGAAAAGCAGATTCTGTGGATATGCAATAATTGTTATGTGCTAGTAGACAGTCAAGTCAGACCAACACCGGAACAATAATATTTGCTAATCCACAATGAGCTGACTAAGTTGATGAAATTGCAACACAGTTCAAAAATAATATAACTTTACACAATAGTTAGTATCTAAAACATGCTTTTCTCTAATACAGTCCGTCCTTAATACAATTGTAATTGCAAATCGTAAAGTAAATTCCAGAGCAAACTCCACTCATCCACTGCCCCAGCTAGGGTAGAACAAACTGTTTCAACAATCCTGTACTTTTTAAACAAGTGCTAACTGTTACAGACAAAAAAATAATCCCGATGTTCGAAAAATATTTATCTTTGCGGGAAGTATCAGTGTGACTTCCAAAGACGTAGGGCCAGGACAATCCCCCGTGTCTTCTTGCCAACTTTTGGAGGGCAGTGTCCATTTACGTGCACATCAATGTCCACAAATTACCTCATTTAAAACTGCAATTGAGTGCATTCTCAATTAAATACTGCCCATTCTGACGAATCATAATGCTTACACAACACAAACAGACAATGAAATTCAACAACACATTTCATGTTCTTATTGGTTATGATCTAAAGCTTAAGGCAATAGACAGTCAATTAACAAAGGGCTTTGTTAGAGTCTTTCCATGCAGAACAGCTAAACTCAAAGGAACTAACTAACATGCTACCACTAAACTGAAGAAAGAAGTTGAACTGTGAAAAGTTAACAGATTATCTCTTACTTTAAAGGGGCAGAGTGGGTCCAGGCGGCATTGCTTGGCCACCCTCTTGTTGTTGAAGAGGAAGTAGGGTACGTGCTCTGGCGGCAGGGAGATCCTGCTGTAGTTGAGCAGCGGTGCTGGTGGTTTGTGGTTGGTGTTCTCAGCCTTCTCAGTGGTGACCACAGTGAAAGAAAAAACGGTGCCCAGTGCTACCAAGAGCAGCATAGTCAGAATTACACAGACATGTGAGATAGCCGCCGCTCTTCACAGCACCCTGAGGGGAAAAATGAAGAGGAGAGACAGAGACACAGACTCAGACTTGCGCTGTGTAATCTTGGTTAAAAGCCTAACACCACAGTGTATAAGCATGTGGGCACAAGCAAGTGTGTGGGAACTTAGTTCCAGGCGGATCTGAAAGCCACATTAGGAAAAGGTCCTGCTGCAGGAAGTATTACAGACCTTTTTCCGACTGTTGTCTGAGCAATCATAACTGAGGCTTAAGGGGCAAATGAAAACTGCTGGCTGGTAATAATGTGACCTTTGCAGTTCCAGGTGGTCAAACCAGTATTTACTCACAGCGCAGACAGTCATATGCTCATGTTCCATGGGATTCTGGAAAGTCTCAAGGATGCATGTCCTTACACAGCCCAAAGCCACTGACATTCTACACTCCCAAAATCAATGATCAAAGAATATGTGTGACTGCTGTTATTGCAGTTACCACACTGTGTTGTAAAACAATGGCTCCCAAATATTATTATTATTAATATATATCCCAAATATTTGCACATCTGAGGGAGCTGAGGACTTATGTTGCTATATGACTTGTAACAAAATTATAGATCTGTCTAAACAGTTGGTTTGGTAACAACACGTTTTCAGTAGTCATGAATTACACATGTTCGCTTGGAGCTTCTTAAAGATAATGAAAAAACTGTCTTTGCGATGGGCGTAACGGGATGTCTGAAACTCCCTAACAACGTCTCCATCTGGGAAATATTTCAGGAGTAAAGCTCCTTGTGAAAACACGGCACAGTGTGTCTTCACAGTGTTTTGGTGGCATTAGTTGTAAGTTAGCTAATTATCGTCGGACGGTTTTCCTTAAGTGTTTTATACGTTATCGCTGTGTAAGGCAGAGGTGTTTTTTACGAGTCCTATTCAAACACTGTAACTTCATCTGTTTGCCCCACGTGGGCTCTTAGAGAACAAGCAAACTTCACTTGAGCCAGCTAATTATCGCTAACATGTAACTATCAAGCTTTCAGCCAGCGTCCATTAGTTACGTTAATCTTTAAGATGACGTTAACGTTGCAACCCGCCAGGAACACTCAGTGGCTTGAGAGGTATGTGAGATAAATCTGAGGACTGAGGACATGTGGAAGTAATAACGCATTACCTACGCTTTTCTTTTTCAGAGGATAAAATAATAAAGTACTATATTGAGGGGCTACTGTCTGAAATATTTATGTGGTGGCTAACATGTAGCGTTAGTTCTTGACAAAGCCAAGACACCTTTACGTTCATTTTAAGCTGTAACGTTAACTGTTACTGTTACCGATGGGGCACTAAAAGAACTGGACAAGAGAGACAAATATTTCCACGGTTCAAAAATGTACGAAGGGCATAAAACTCACTATTAATGGTCTAAAGGTTGTTATGAGTTTGAGTGAGAGGCAGTTTACCTGAACGCACAGCCTGCTATCCTCCAGACCGAAGCGAAGATGATGTTGGCGGTGGTCGCCATAACACCGGAAACCTGATAGACCGGCATGTAATATGTAGCGGCCGCCACGTGGCGGCGCTGTGTGCCACACTTTTTCTTAGATTACTCCAATACTGTAGCTCTAAAGCCAACCTTTCTTCTAAGGACCATTTTACAGTACATGTTGACAGCAAAACAAGATTCACCATCTGTTAATAGATAATAAGCTGGATTGAGAAATTGAAAAAAAAAATTTAAATGATAAAACCCATTATCTGAAAATTTTACAACCCTTCAACATCTTTCTAGAATGTTATCCTAATGTGATCAATTCAGTTTTATTATACAAGCACAATACCTGCTCATGTATGTTATGTTTCACATTTATGTTTGTCAATTTGAATAAAATTGTACCCATCACATTTTACAAGGACAACTGTGTGAAATTGTTCAGACCATGAACATTTATTTGAAGTTTTGTGTAGCTTTCAGAGAATGCAGCATTTCCTGTGAATGTAAATTACTGACTTCTGATGTGCGATTCCATACTTAAATAAAAACATAAATAACCAATCACCGTATTTTTCACCACCCCAGTAAATGTTTATTAATTTACATATTTATACGGATTAAATTCCAATCTTCAGGATTTCAATCACAGACTACTCTCAGGTCTACACCACATTTGTAAGGAGTTAAGAACAATACATACATTTGTCTGTACAATATTTTTATATATTTCTTAAACCATTCTGATAATCCATTTAAAAAGAAACAAGGATGAATTTGTAGAGTGCAAAGTACCTTCACCTTCTTCTATTGTTAAACTGCCTATACAGTACTATGTGAAAGGTTCAGTCATGGGAAATTATGTCTAAAGCAAAGTTTGTACTAAGTCCCAAAGATGGACACCCGAATCACAAACTGTGGCTATCCTTCATACTGATTCTGTAATAATACACTGTATTTTATGCGTAATCCCAACTTCCCCACTTAAATAAAATATGTGATAATTAATTAAAATAAAATAAAACATAAAGATGAATGAATTTTCCTTTAACACAGTGATAAAACTTAAATTATCTGCCCCATCTTATTCTGTAAATGCATTTGTGGCTAAGATGGTCGGGTGATTCGTTCCCAGAAATAACAGAGCAGCAAAAACTGTTTATTTCTGGTTCTTCAGCAGTTCATCAATCTGGGTTTTGTACATGTTCTTTACATCTTCGAGGTCCAGTCTAAGCTCCTCGGCCTCTTCAGCCTTTTCTCCATACATCTGCAGGATGGTGTTGTGCCTCTGCTCCAGTTCCTAAAATGCACAGCCACAGAAATTAGAAGAACCAAGGCAAATACATTCCCTCTCAAGAGGAAAATTCTTTCCAATGAACCTTCAAGTGTCCTCTATTTCCTTATTAGGCCCTTACCTTCAGATTAACTTTTAATTTGGGGATCTCCTTCACCTTCTCCTCCATCTCATCGTTTTGATTGGTGAGTCGGACTAGCTCCTCAGACATCACAGAACGACTCCTCTCTAGACTGGAGATCTCAAGCTGCAACAGCAGGAGGAAATAACGATGAAAGAAATAAAGAAAACCACTAGAGCATTTCAGTCTTTTAGTGCAGGAGATGACTCTTTTTTTCCTATCAAAAGATACATAGTGTTGGTTCATATTTAAATAAATAATTTTTTAAATTGTAAAAAAAGATTGTAGATTTAGGCAGAAACAAAGTCTTCAGTATCTTTATGTGTTACGTTAGTTCTGAAATGCTACCTGCAGCTGTGCTATCTCTCCTTCTCTGAGTTTGAGCTGAGATTGGAGGTTCTCCACAATGCTGGAGCCTCCAGACAGCCTGGCAGCCTCGTACAGGTTGGTCCCGCTCATCGACACAGACATGGTCATGGTAGCCAGAGAGTGGTCTAAAGAGTCATCCTGTGGACGAGTGAAACAAAACAGTGGACCAATCAAGCTATACAAATCAAAGCATGTAAAATCTAATCTTTACTTCTAGATTTGAACATTTTTCCTGGCGTGTACCTGGGAAAGAATAGAGGTGTGCAGACCAGCATTGTCTGCCCCACTGATGGAGCTGGAGCGAGACAGGGAGGGCGTGGAGGAGGCTGGGGGCTCTCCTACAGAGTGGCTCATAGCCTTCCTCTCCTGAGAGGGAAACATATCACAGCCATTAGAGAACAGAACTGAAACATCTTAACTGTTTGAACTGAGACATTTTTAAAATTTCTTAAAACAAAAAATTTAACTACAGATAACATTTGGTGGTAATTCTCTGTAAAATTCTCCTAAACCTTTTCCTTGAGTGCCTCTTGTGCCAAGTAGCACTTCTTCTTCTCTTGCTCCACCTTCATCTTCTCCATCTCTAATTGATTGGTCAGCAGCAGCTGGTGGAAGAAGCAGAACGATGCACATGAGGAAGCTCTTTAATAGAGGACAACAGGTGTAGGAAGGAGCATTATGGTACCTTTTCTTTCTTGGCATCTTCTAGCATCCGAATGTGTTCTCCTCGCAGATTTTCCAGCTCAACATGCTCCCTACATTGATTTAACAAGCAACAAGTCACTACAAACAAACAAATAGCATAGACTCAAAACCAGTTAAATACTCCTCCGACATTCTGATAATCAATCAATCAATATAATGGTGTACATTATAATGATGGGCTGCAACTAACAATTATTTTCATTGTCGATTAATCTGTGGAATATTTGCTTGATTAATCGATTGGTTGTTTCATCTATAAAGTGTCAGAAAATTGGCAACAATGTTTGATGTCCGCAAATGGCTTTTTTTGTCCACAACCCAAAGATATAATCAGCTCATTGATTATTCAATTAATCGTTGCAAATTTAATATAACAATCTGCAATAAGCCACTGAAGGAGCGACATAAGCAGCCAAGAGCAATATCTAATGTCAGCTTAAACTGGCATCATTTCAGCCTTTCTTTTTACAGCCATGTGTAGGTAAGAGGCTGTAGAGGCACTTTATTGTAGTATCAAGATATATTTTCTTCTTTTGTGTCACAAAATATGTGCACAGTACACCATACACGATTTACACCTGAGCAAAAAACATCCGAGCCAGCCAGGAGTCGAACCTAGAATCTTCTGATCCGTAGTCAGACGCGTTATCCATTGCGCCACTGGCCCAGTCAAAGGAACCTGCCTTCTCACAAAAGATGTAGCACAAAGGCCATGTTTGCACGCATGACTGCTTCCGTCAGGGGGGAATCCCCCCCGCCTCTACTTCACACTCTGACTCACAAATGGGTTCATTGTAAAACAATGACACTCCAGGAAGCATTAGCACTACAAGGGAACACGTGGTGACTGCAACACTTCCACTGGTCTTTATGCCACCCTAAAAAACTATGCCACTACTTTTCACACACATATGTATCTGTAAAACACCCAGCAAAAGTTAGATATTTGGCAACAGGGGAAAATGAATGCGGCGTAACGTTTAACATGTTATTTAATGTCTTCTAATGTTTTAAAGTAAGGATTCTGGGAACAATGACAGAAAGTTAAACCAAATGTAGACAAAAGACAAAAGGGGGGGGGGGGCTACTTATTGATGGTTAGCTCCTGTCTTCTGTCATGCAACACACGTTCTTGATGGTCTAGTGGTTATGATATAATTCAGTAGCAACCCCATCAGCATTTTAAAGCCATGTCATAGTCCAAATTAAACCAACTAACTCGACCACTGGCACTCGGCACTGAGAATGAGTGCAAGTGATAATAACTGGTTGGCTAGATGTATCTTACCATAAGTTATAATTTGTTACCTGCTGGTCTCATCTTCCAGTTTCTCTCTCTTGTTCTTCTCAGCCTCCAGCTGTGCCAGGAGTCGGGCCTTCTCCTGGCGGAGCAAGGAATTCTGGGAATCCAGAGAGGCCAGCTGGGACTTGATGGACAGCAGCTCCTCTGCTGCTGATCGCTCCTTCTCCACAGCAACAGCCAGCTGTGCCTGGGCCTCCGCTGTAGAAAAGAAAAGGGGGATTAAAGGGAAAGCAAAAATGATCACTTTGTATAGTGCTTTATTTTGGTTATTGTTCTACACATACAGTTAAACGTCTGACTCTTACCAAGCCTATCAGAGATGTTCTTCTCCAGTTTTTCCCAGGATGCTGTCTGTCCGCCCAATGAGGCCTGTAAGTTCTCAATCTGTCGCAGTAGTGGCCGTGTAGCTGAGGTAACACTCTGACTGAGTTCCTGGTTCCTAGTCTCTGCCTCCTGAAGCCTCTGTGGAAGAAGACAAGAAAAAAAATGGCGAGCATTAAATCCTGACCTTTTCAAAATGATTGTTATTTTTGCCTCTTGATAAAAAGGAACCAGCCTGGTTGTGCACCTTTTAACTGCCATATTACGTTACCTGCTGCAGCTCACTGATCTCCTCCCTCAAATAATCTTCTTTTCTTGCTTGCTGTTGCTCGGCCCTCTGCAGAGCCAGTCTCAGGTCAGCCACCTGTACACAACATCAGAAAAAGCTAATCAAGGATGTCCTGATAAACTGGTCTGGCTTACTTATATATATGTGCAAAACTAAACAAATTACCAAATAAGTACTTAAAGACACTGCTATACTGACATTACTACCTGACAATTTCTATCTTGCTTATGTAGCATGTCCAACAAATAATCAACCGCTTATGCTGTAAACATTTCCTCTATTGCCCAGCTCTGGTGGTATTACATGGATTGGGCTTTTGTGAGTGAAAACAAGCAGGATGAACAAATTCTGGGTATAGTTAAACAATCACACACTGTCAACTCTGTCTGCCTGCCTGATTAAGTAATCATAACAGGCAATTGTTTCGAAGCAGTACCACCTGCACTTTAGGGGGAAAAAACTGCACCACTGACTTACGTTTCAGGATTGTGGTTTATTGAGGCTGCACCACAGCCTACTGTGGACTACTGCTTATATTAACACATGCAATGTGTGCAGCAGCAGCAGCATCCCAGTAGGTCTGAAACTTGACCTACATGCACGGCGAACAAACTGACGCACATGAGCCCGTTTTACCTGATTGGCCAGGGCCTCCTGCTGCATCCTGGCCTCCTCCTTGGCCTTCTCAAGAGCCAGGCTCAGCTGCTCCTTGGCCTGCGTTTCCCTGCTAAGGGCTGCTTCTTCGGCATCACTGACTCTGCTGGCATTCGCCCTGTGTAGCTCTGCCAGCTCCCTGACAACAGAGATGTAGAAGTCCATCAACATCATGACCCTATTAAGAGTGCTGTCCCTATTTGTAAGAAGAGTGAAATATTTGCTGTTGCTTGGCACAGATTTGATTGGAAACAATGACGATACGGTATTTATATATTATTAAAGTACATGTTAATTTGTACTTTTACTTACTGTCCCCTTAAAATTAGGAGGCTATGTATAGAAATGGTTAGAATTCCTATACTGTTCACCCAGTGTAGATGTAAACACCCTCAAATTGAAGGTGAAAGTCAAAACTTTATCATTTCAAATCCAATTAACTGGAGTACCACACAATAAACGTGTCACTTTGCAAATACTACTCTGCGCTGTATGCTCTGTCAACCATGAAATAATATAATGAAACATGAAGTACAATACAATAGCTGGCTTGTGAGGTTAGATACACAATAAGAGCTGTGGTTGTCAGTATTTAGTGTTAATAGCAAGGTGTGTCAGTGTTTACTTATAAGAGTTGTCTAGAGCAGCCTGGACACTCCTGTTCTGCTCCTGCAGCTCCTCAGCGTCTGTCTGCAGCCTGCTCAGCTCCTTCTCCTGCCTCTCCACCACACCGTTCAGCTTCTTGATGTTCTCCCTGTGCTGCTTCTCCACCTCCTCCTTCCCATCTAGAACCTAAACACATAAAGCAGGACAGAATCATAGCCATGATTATACTTCACATAGTTTTTTAAGTTGCACATGTCACATCTTTGTCACATTTTAGAGGTTTATGTTGAGAGATAACATTAATTTATAGTGCTCCATGTTTTTGCTAAGAAATGCAGTGTTTTAAGAGATGTTATTAAGATGTTATTGTTTTTTGCTTTGTGTGTGTGTGTGTGTGTGTGTGTGTGTGTGTGTGTGTGTGTGTGTGTGTGTGTGTGTGTGTGTGTGTGTGTGTGTGTGTGTGTGTGTCTAGACTACAAGTCTACAACAGTCGCTAAGAAAACATGGTTCTGAGGTGTGTATTTGGGTGTCAATTTGCAAACCATTGTTTTCATTATTTCAAAGTTACATGAGTACGGTCCAAGTGGCTTATTCATTTATGAGAGTATGTGACAACTTGAGACAGCGTGAAGAACAGTTTTTTGATTATATTCATCTTTAAATCAA
>NC_060167.1:29969652-29991162 GCF_021292245.1 Micropterus dolomieu
TAAAAAGGAACCAGCCTGGTTGTGCACCTTTTAACTGCCATATTACGTTACCTGCTGCAGCTCACTGATCTCCTCCCTCAAATAATCTTCTTTTCTTGCTTGCTGTTGCTCGGCCCTCTGCAGAGCCAGTCTCAGGTCAGCCACCTGTACACAACATCAGAAAAAGCTAATCAAGGATGTCCTGATAAACTGGTCTGGCTTACTTATATATATGTGCAAAACTAAACAAATTACCAAATAAGTACTTAAAGACACTGCTATACTGACATTACTACCTGACAATTTCTATCTTGCTTATGTAGCATGTCCAACAAATAATCAACCGCTTATGCTGTAAACATTTCCTCTATTGCCCAGCTCTGGTGGTATTACATGGATTGGGCTTTTGTGAGTGAAAACAAGCAGGATGAACAAATTCTGGGTATAGTTAAACAATCACACACTGTCAACTCTGTCTGCCTGCCTGATTAAGTAATCATAACAGGCAATTGTTTCGAAGCAGTACCACCTGCACTTTAGGGGGAAAAAACTGCACCACTGACTTACGTTTCAGGATTGTGGTTTATTGAGGCTGCACCACAGCCTACTGTGGACTACTGCTTATATTAACACATGCAATGTGTGCAGCAGCAGCAGCATCCCAGTAGGTCTGAAACTTGACCTACATGCACGGCGAACAAACTGACGCACATGAGCCCGTTTTACCTGATTGGCCAGGGCCTCCTGCTGCATCCTGGCCTCCTCCTTGGCCTTCTCAAGAGCCAGGCTCAGCTGCTCCTTGGCCTGCGTTTCCCTGCTAAGGGCTGCTTCTTCGGCATCACTGACTCTGCTGGCATTCGCCCTGTGTAGCTCTGCCAGCTCCCTGACAACAGAGATGTAGAAGTCCATCAACATCATGACCCTATTAAGAGTGCTGTCCCTATTTGTAAGAAGAGTGAAATATTTGCTGTTGCTTGGCACAGATTTGATTGGAAACAATGACGATACGGTATTTATATATTATTAAAGTACATGTTAATTTGTACTTTTACTTACTGTCCCCTTAAAATTAGGAGGCTATGTATAGAAATGGTTAGAATTCCTATACTGTTCACCCAGTGTAGATGTAAACACCCTCAAATTGAAGGTGAAAGTCAAAACTTTATCATTTCAAATCCAATTAACTGGAGTACCACACAATAAACGTGTCACTTTGCAAATACTACTCTGCGCTGTATGCTCTGTCAACCATGAAATAATATAATGAAACATGAAGTACAATACAATAGCTGGCTTGTGAGGTTAGATACACAATAAGAGCTGTGGTTGTCAGTATTTAGTGTTAATAGCAAGGTGTGTCAGTGTTTACTTATAAGAGTTGTCTAGAGCAGCCTGGACACTCCTGTTCTGCTCCTGCAGCTCCTCAGCGTCTGTCTGCAGCCTGCTCAGCTCCTTCTCCTGCCTCTCCACCACACCGTTCAGCTTCTTGATGTTCTCCCTGTGCTGCTTCTCCACCTCCTCCTTCCCATCTAGAACCTAAACACATAAAGCAGGACAGAATCATAGCCATGATTATACTTCACATAGTTTTTTAAGTTGCACATGTCACATCTTTGTCACATTTTAGAGGTTTATGTTGAGAGATAACATTAATTTATAGTGCTCCATGTTTTTGCTAAGAAATGCAGTGTTTTAAGAGATGTTATTAAGATGTTATTGTTTTTTGCTTTGTGTGTGTGTGTGTGTGTGTGTGTCTAGACTACAAGTCTACAACAGTCGCTAAGAAAACATGGTTCTGAGGTGTGTATTTGGGTGTCAATTTGCAAACCATTGTTTTCATTATTTCAAAGTTACATGAGTACGGTCCAAGTGGCTTATTCATTTATGAGAGTATGTGACAACTTGAGACAGCGTGAAGAACAGTTTTTTGATTATATTCATCTTTAAATCAATCCCATCTGGTGACATTAAATCCTGCTTTTACTAATGAAAAGCCAACAACACGTCAAACAATGGAACAACAGAATAACCTCAAAGCTATTTTAATGCGTCTCCTAACAATACCAAACCCTGACAGCTCAACCCCACTTCCTCTGATTTAACCAAAGTAAACCTCCTGAGCAGAGAGTTGAGAACTCAAATAGTGCAAATACTTTGATTGGAGAATAACCTGTTAACTTAAGACTGAACCCCCTTAAACCAATATTACAATGTCTCCATCAAACATCATTTATCATAGTTAGTAAACAAGGTGATTTTTTAATTTAAACATGATATTTGAGTCAAACAACACTATGATCGAAGTTGTAAAAAAATTATTAAAGTTTAGAGAAAGTTCTTTTGATAGTAACTGATATAGAAAATGACAACTACTGCACAGGTCCCCAAACCGCAGAAGAACTTAAAGAAGTCATTAAACAGGGGCAGGGTAAAAATTATTGTCATTGCTAAATTGACACTTTTAACTATGTATGTACTAAAAAGCTGACCTGCTGCAGTTGCCTGAGCTCATCCTCCTGCTCCTTGATTTTCTTCTGTTGCTTAATGGTCTTTGTGTCACTCTCCTTCTCCTTCACACGCAGTTTCTTGATGATGTTGCTGTGCTGCAGCTGCTGCTTGGACAGCTTTTCACCTAAAAGTGACAGAGATCAACACTTACTCGTCCAACTTAGGTAAAGTACAGAACAGATGTTGAGACGGCTCCAATATTGATGCATCCTTGATGACTGGAGCCCTAATAATTCAACTAACTTTGAAATTACGGACTGAAATGTAACGTTTCCAGTACTATTACTGAATAATAATACTGTACAATAATCTACTGTATAATACGGTAGATTACAGAGTCATGCTGGAACACCAGTTATTACATGTACATGTATATATTCTGGTAATAAATGATCCATCTTTCATTTTATATTTCTTAGGGCCATGACCCAGCATCATACCTACTCTTCATTCAACACCTTATATGCAACGTTTTGTGAAGTAGAAATTGGTAAAGGCTGCTGCTGTAAGAGTGCGCAAGTCCGAGTCAACTACTGGCTTTATGTTTACCATTTTCTAGACTGTACTGTAAACCCGTCTACAGTGTAATTGTATGGGTTGGTGGAGGTGAAGAGTAAAAGTCTGCTTCATAAGTATTACCTTCTTCCAGCAGGCCTCGGATCTGCTCCTCCTTCTCTTTGATGATCTCCATTGTATCACTGGCGTTGAGTCTTGTAGAAAGCTCTTCTCGCAAGCCCTTTATTTCCTGTAGCACAGAAAAGTGTCATTTTTGACACAGACCCTTTGGATATGTTAAATTATGGATTTTACATCAAAGTAGATAAATATGAGTAAGTTAAAAATTATAATTATACTAACTTGCGGTCAACCAATATGGGTTTTTCAATGTCTGATGCTGACATTTAGAGAGCAGGGATATATAATGGCAATATCAAAACAAAGATATATTTATATATTTATATCTCAGCCAGCAACATGTTGTTTTAGATTACATTTTTATTAATGAATGAAATAGAAAAATACATTGGGTTAAACTGTAGATTTCAAAATGTGACTGGTGTTTAAGGGAGAGTGGGGTACAGTTTTTCAGAAGTGACATCCTTCAACTGCATTAATCTCTACAGTGGTTTAAGATTAGATCAGCTGTCTTTTAGGATGATATATATACACACGAGGCCGATATCTCAAAATGCCAGATATGAGCCCAATTGATCAGCTGACCGACTCACCTGTGGTCTATCACTAACACTAACTGCATAGAAGAAGTAGAGCCTCAGATCACTAATAAGTGAGTTACCTTCTTGGCTATGTCTCTTTCTTTGCAGGCCAGCTGAGCCTTCCTCTCTGCATCCGCTATGCGCTGGGTGAATTCGTCCTTTAGTGACTGAACAGTGGAGCTCTCCTCCTTCAGGCTTACCACTTCACTTGAGGATGAACAGACTCGTTAGTTTAAGAGCTCATTGTCAAAACCTATGCAGCTTCAAGGATAAGACAGCACAAGATGATCTTTTTAAGCATCCAGCATTCAGAGTGATTTGATGAAAACATCACTTGAAAATGTCTGCAGTATTTCTACATTATATCGCAGTTACAATAATTACATAGGTACATAAAAGTTATGCAAAAAAAAAAGCTATTTAAAATGTTAAAATTCAGATTTTAACATGATTAGGTTCATAGTTTCTGCCTGGATATCAGCAACACCACCAGTATCTTGTTCAAAACAGGTTTCCTATCAAGGTTAGTTACAGCACCATTGTGGACCGTGTGTGTGTGTGTGTGTACTATACTGTATACTCACTCTCTGAGATTGTCACATTCCTCCTCCAGCCTGGCCTTGTCTTTGCTGACTGCCAGCAGCTGGGACTCTCTCTTCTCAAGACGGCCAGACAGCTCATCAATGACCTACAACATGTCCACAGGATTTCTGTGTGTTTGCAATAGCAGTTGCACAAAAAAAGGCTAAAAATATAAAACATTCTTATAAGGAAAGCAGTGTGTTTTAATATACTCAGAGATTTACGGTTGCCTTCTTCATATAGCATAAAAAAATACTGGGACTTAAGGAGGAATTACTGATATCTGATCAACCTTTTTGAACAGATATTCTGTCTATATACTGACAGATATTTATAGAATACACTAGTGTCCAATGGTCTTCAACCACATAAACAGTTGGTTTAATCACATTTGTTTTTACTTCTTAAATGTATAAATGTTGCTATGTAATTTCATAGTTATTTTTCAATGGGTTACTTGTGCTCAGATAAAGCACTTTACTTTTCAGAGCAGCCGAACACGTTTGCATAGAACTATATACAAAACTACTAATTTATAACTAGAATCCCTCATATATGTTTATCAATGTGTTGTTGCAAAGATATACAGTAAATACTGGGGTAGGGTGTTTTGAAGTTATGTATGAACTCTAGTGTGCTCTACATGATACACGCAGCTATATGGACTCATAAAGATATGTATAATATGCATGTAAAACAAATCTTTACAGTTGATACTAGCAGTTGCTACCTTTTGAAGCTCCAAAATCTGAACTGTTGAGAAACTTTTCATCTCTTCTGTGATTGGTTGCGTGATCTGTTCCTCAGCTTTGGAGGTGGGCTCAAGCACTGTGGCATTAGCCTCAGATCCCTGTTCCTGTTCTGTCAGCTCTTCAGGCTGCTCACTATTAACAGGCGTCGCACTCCGTCCACTCTCCTCCATCTCATCCAGCGACTGCTCCCTCACTGTTTCAGTAAAGCCCTCTTCCTCCTCCTCCTCGTTTCCCTCTCCTACCTTCTCCCCCACTCCATCTTCCTTCTGCTGACATACAGCTGATGACACCGTTAAAGGAGCCGGGCCTGCAGTGACGGACGCTAGTGTCCTACTGCCAGGGATCTCATCATCTGAGTTAACCTCGCTGACGCTGCGGCTATCCAACGACTGCACACTGAATGAATCTATACGCTCAAATGCATCCGAGGAGGAGCCGCAGCTCTCTGTGAGTTTGGAGTAGTCCTCCAGACGGGGGAAATCTCCACAGGTGGAGGCACTGAGAAGCTGGAAGGAGCCCTGCATTAGGTGAAGGCCAGCCTTGCCCTCCCCTGTTTCCTGTCTGGAGCTGGCTGAGCTCTCACTCAACACAGACTCATGGTCCAGCACTTCAATGTCACTGGTGGTGGAGGTTCCTGAGGAGAAAGCGCTGACCGGAGGAGAGGGGGTATCACTTTGACGGTCCTCCACCTTTGTGTCTTTATGCTCTATGAGTACTTCCTTCGAGGATGGGGAGGGTGAAGAATCAGAAGGGGTAGAGCTCTTAGGTTCAGAACTGACAGCTGACGGTTCAGAGGGATCCGCAGTACCCTGGTCAACCTGATCTGATGGAGGCTGTGATTCCTCTGTTTTTGAGTCTGCAGAAACTACTGAGCCAGCATCTGTTTTTACACTGTCATCAGGGCTACAAGGAAGATCACTGGAAGAAGTAGGAGAAACTGGCTCCAGGAGGATAGTGTCTGCATGGGGTGCTGATGGTGATGACTCGGGCTCAAGTGGCTGGTTCTCAGCAACTGTCTGAATCTCAAGACTCTTATCAGCAGGTGCTGACTTTTGAGTCTCCACTTCTTTTTGGACCACAGCCTCTTTATTTTGCTTTTCCTTCTCCTGAGGTCGCCTCTGAGACATAGTAGGGGGTACAGACACTACCTTGGTTTTGGTGACAGCTTGTGCGTCTCCGGGTGGCAGAAAGGCACTGAAAAAGTTTTCGGATTCATCTACAACTGTACGGGTAACAGGAGTAGTAATGGCCTCAGAGGAAGGAGGAGGAGTAGTGGTCTTTTCTTCAGGGGGTGCTTCCCACTGCGACATTCCCCATCCTCCACTCAATGACAGCTTTCCAGGTAATGTAACATCTGATAGTAAAGAAATTGTACCAGTTGGAACAGTAATCCGAAATGTGCATATTGCAACATTAGTTGTTACCACATTATGTTACATCGCTTACCATTATAGGGCATTACAACTGTGTCACCCCATTGGTCCTCTTCTTTGATGTCCAGAACTCGGTCGATTGACTTCTGAGCTGTTGTTAAAGCTTGTTTAGCGAAGGTGGACAGATGAGATGCATTGAACCAACTCATATTGACTATTAGGCTAACGTTAGCAAGCGATCACCAAGTTCAAAAATTGTAACGCGGATCTTAAAGGGAATCAGGAGTTAACAGTTACCACACAACGCACAGTCACTTTAAATGTCTCTGCATTTTTCGTAACCCGGTGCGAACAATATTTCACAATTTCAAATTTTGTTCTGTCCAGAATAGCTCTGTTGACAGCTAGCTAGCGCTTAGCTGTAGCTGTTAGTTAGCCAACGCATAGCTTTACTGCACAGGGACAGCATCAGATACAGTCACCGCTCGCAGTCTGCATAACCTCAGTCACTCATGTAGGAATACGTGTATCGCTAATACCGTATCTAGCACTCTACCACAACTACCCAAGCCTCATTCCCCTGGTTAATCCAAGCTTTTTTGGGCTCCTTTGCTCGGTCGTCATCGTTTGTTTTGGTCGCTCTCAACTTGTAGCCCAACTAGCATTAGCACACTCGCTACTTCCTTTCCACGTAGCACCATGACGTCATGATCCGGTCTGACTGGGCCTGTGTTGCTTTTGGTCTACTCAGCAGAGTGAAATCCTCCAAAATCCACAAACCTGCATTTTGTAATAGGACTATAGATGTCTACATAATTGCAACATGTATATTATTAGCTCTATATTTGTGTTTGAGCCTTTGCTTTTCTATATGTTAACCATCACCTTTAAAATCAACTGGTATTTATGGGCGTGAAATAATATTCTCTCCCATAAATACATGTAAGTACATAAAGAAAACACAACACTTAGTAAGAAAAACGTTTTATTCCAGTTCACACATTATCAGGATCTGTTGATTACCACTTCAGCGGTTACTGCAACTAAAAAACTGTGTTGGAATAAATAAATATTCAAAACCAGAACAAGCACAGAATAATTTTCCAAAGTAACCAATGCTTGTTTGCACAGAGCACGCTTCAGGTTGTAGTGCAGACATCACATTAATGCAGAAATCCTTAACATTTGCAGACAAAGCATCACCAAAACATGACAGGTTCTGAACTATGATTTGGCTTTTCAGTGCAAAACATTAACTTTAGTCAGTAAGTACATCAATAAGAAATTAGCTACAATCATTTACACTGTGACTGAATACACTGTAAACTGTACCTAGTTTTTAGGCCATTTTTAATATTTTGCATCAAGTCCTACTCGCCCCAGACACAAGAATGACATCAACTTGCTGTGGGAGTGCTCGAGTTCATCCTATGAGGTAAAGCAGAGTCTGAACAACATGGTCTGGGGTGTGGTGACATCAGCTACAGCCAGCTCTTGTCCGTCAGTTAGCCCCAGCTCTGGAAAAAACATGTTCATAACATAAGTGAGTCAGCATAATCTATTCAGCACAGTCTATTCATCTGATCACTGCAGAGTGTACACACTGCCATTTTTGGAAACATGTTCAGGAAATAAAGGACCTCACCCTTCAGGGTTTTGGACAGATTTGGCCGCGTCCTCTGTTCGATGGAAGCGACAGACTGTACAACAAAATACCAATTCAACATCAGCTCAAACCAAAACTTGCATGATTGCCTAATTTCATCAGGACACACCTCAGACTCACTTTACCATTAGACTGAACTTAAAACACAACACAGTATGGAACCAGAGGTTAATTACCTGTAAATATAATGTTTTGTTCTTTCCTTCCACTGTTGCTGTTATAGCAGGGGATTTCATTTGTCTGAAAAAATGCATATATATTGTTATTTTATGTTGAACACAAATGCGTGAAGCACTACCAAAAATCAAACAACATGCAAATATGACTGCAAGTATGGGTAGTACAGCACAGTAATTATTAAATCAATAATAATAATAATAATAATAATAATAATAATAATAAGGAAGGCAAACCTACAGGGAAGCACTCTCAGTCATGTAGTCCACCACCTCCTGGAGTGTGGAAGATGGAGAAAAGTGCAAGTCCAGAGGTACTTGGCTGCAGGCTGAACAGTTTTCCTGCATCAAAAGTGAACATAAACCAATGTTTCACAAAAAGCCAACTTTATCACATGTAGCAAACATGACCTGGCAGATGAAATTCAGGAACAAACCTTCCGTTCTGCTTCAAAGGTGTAGGTGTACAGGCCGTCAACATCATTGAACACCATGTAGTTATTTAGAGGTATATAGGCACTGCACGTGGAAAGATAACATCATGAGAAACAATGACAAAAGATCTTCACTTTGTGCATAGGGCTATCAAGCAGAACCTGCAAACTCACCTTGATGCTATTTTGAAAACCTCTGTTGCGCAAGCAGCTGGGTCAAATGAATCAGAAAAAATAAACAATCATGTCCGGGAAGACATTTCTGTTTACATAAAGTCAAGTCAACTCAGTACTGTTTGGAAATGATTAACTCATTTGTGGCAGGGCATACAATCTTGCATAAAGGCATCAGGTCCACAGGTCTCTACTAAACCACCTTCACACTTTCTTAACTACTTACCAGCTATGACAGCATTTGTAGATGCTACAGCTGGAATTATCCTCTTAACAACACCTGCAACATTAAATAAGATATTTATGAATGAAAAATGTTTGGCTTACTTTTACAAATGGACATTCAAAAAAATAAATGCTATATAAATCTGCTATCAGAGCAAACAAAACATTTTACAATTTTTCTTGCACAAAAACAAAGAGTATTTTAAAGACACAGACTAAAGACCTCCAAACACCACTTGCTGTGTTTTCAGAGCTGCAAGAAAAGAGGCAGTGTTCTGGTGGTGAGAGAGATGTGCTACAGTATGTGTGCTCACCCTGGGTTAGTCTGTATGTGACTCCTGTTATGTTGAACTCTGCTGCCCTCTCCAGTGATCTCTGGTACACCCACTGGATGTGCTCTGGGTCATCCCCATCCAGAACGACACTATCTGTCCACACACACACACACAAGTACAAACAAGAACTTAATAAGAACTTAAAGCCTCTTGCTTTTCATTTTAGCGTTCATGTTAACAGTTTGGAGTGGCCACACAGCCCTCAGCTGCGGCTCAGGCACCATTCCAGCGGTTGTCTGCAAAAATGTGATGACGGGATAATGAACTGTGATGTGTCATATTCACATCAAGCCAACAACATTACACTTTTCACTACAGTTTCAATGACTGAACTCAGAACATCTGCTTATACAATTGGCTTGGTGCCTATAATGTAAATTAAGGTCTCGCTCCTGATGTAAATGAGGTAAGTCCAACACTGGAAACCTGTAGAACAGAAACACCCCCAACACCACCACCCCTACCACCTGTTTGTAAAGGTCTTGTGAGTCACGGGGCAGGGTTTGTTGAGCCTCAAGTCATACTTAATAATCATTCTAAACCACACAAAGACCAGTAAACAAAAATAATAGTAACTGCAGTGTGATTTCATACCTCCAAAGGGTGTCTCTTTGGGCCACAGCAGCATGCGGACATACTCAATGCAATGTTCTGGCAAACGAGGCATGGAGGCTATTGTACACATGGGGAAGTTGATCTACAAAGACAGGTGTATTTTAGCAACAACAAACTGACCAGACCACCAAAGCTGCGTTTCGACCAAAGGAAGGGACCAGGGTCTAAATTTAGTTCTTTATTTTACCCCCCAAAAAGTCCCTGCTCGGGGGGGTAGTACTTTCCGAAAGTACCAGTACTTTGGGAGGGTGGGGCTTGACTTGCAGTGAATTTCGGAATGGATGAGTAGAGGCTACTGGCTTTAACTCGAGCATGTCAGGTGTTTTTCTCCTACTGCTCCTTCCTTTTCCACCGTTGTTTGCAAACCAATAAATCACAATCAACAGTCAAATAGCACACAAGTCTTGCTTGACGTCGGCATTAAATGTATTGGTCGGAAATAGCAGCGGTGTGTTTACAGCAAACAGCTTACGGAGTTACGCTAAATACTGGGTCCAAAGTTGTTGTTTTAAGTTTTCATCAGTCAGAAAGTTTTTACACAGAGCCGAAGTCGGTCTCCTCCTCTCCAAAACAAGCGGAACAGCTGTTTACAACAGGTAATAAAGCTCGTTAAACATCCTGTTCCTCCGATACTCAGGTGGACACAGACGTGATGCTGCCAGCTGGTCTGCAGCTCTTGTCGGCTGGGTATATTTTAACAACCTTCCAAACTGTCACGATTTTATTTTTGTGTTGCTTTCTCTGTGCTGGAGTTATTTTATGAACATGATGGCTTTATCCAGTTTGTTATTAAATTTGTAACGATCTTTATCGTGTGTCTCTTCATTATACAGCCTACATTAGCAGGTTAATTTTGCCTAATCTTCGCATGTCTTTAGACCATGGTGGAAACGCACACAACAATGGGCTGAAGGAAAGTTCCTTTAAAAGAGATCCGGGGACTTCAAAGTCCCAGGTGCTTTTGGTCGAAACACGGCTCTAGTTGTGGTTATTTAAAAAAATAAATAAATAAATAAAAAGGCTATCTCACCTGAGGAGGGTATAGCTCAATAGTACAGTCAATGCAGGCGGTCATGCCAGGGAGAATGACTCTGGCATTGCCTTTGAAGCCTTCGGTGCCACCATCAATTAGAGGAATGATGGAACCTGGGTCCAAGACACCATCCTCATACACCAGCAAAGACAGCTGCACAGAAAGACAGAGGGATCCACATGTGATTACATGAAACATTATACTTTTCGGACAACATCTTACAGCTTTATCATTTTTTAAATGCAAGCATTACACAAGGAAAATGTAGCAAAAACATTTAACTCACCAGCATACCATTCATCCACCTCCTGGCAACTACAGAGTCCAGTCCACAGACAATTATATGGAATTCTAGATGAAAACACAGAGATGAATGAATTCAAACCTAATATCTTACAATGACACAAGCAGTACCAAAGGGCGAGTTCTCTATCGTTCATCAAACCAAATCGTAAGCTGACTGAACCATGGGCCATAATATAATAATGATACTTACGTCTGTAGAATGTATCATCTAAGTCTTGAATTTTCTTAAAATGTCTGCATAGAACATTAAGGGTTTGTCTGGACAGAATGTTCACTTGCTTTCACAACCTCAGAATTAAGTAGGCTGTCTCGGTCTACATTCTTAAATTGTGATTTTCAACACGAGACGTATCTGCTTCCAACATTTTTTCACATTTTAATCATGTGGATTGTGGTTTCTGCATTCTTAACTGCATTTCTATCAAGCATGTAAAAACTTGCAATAGTTGTTTCAACCAAAAGGATACGGGACTACACAGCATCCAGGTACTCGTGTGTTGATAAAATCAGCTGCAACGTCCGCCTTGGGCCGACCTACATCTTTTTGCCTGGCCAACATTACACACAGATTAAAATAACATATTCGCTTACATTACATTAACAAATAATATGACTCAGAAATGTACAGAGAGTGTAATACATACATCCTACTGACCTGAAGAGGAACTGTCGATTCAGGTTTGAAACATCAATGGTGTCCATGTCGACAACATGAATGTTGCGAAAGCCTGATAAAGCCTGTGCCAGAACATGAACAAAAACAAACAACAACAAAGTGTTGGCCATTCATTAACGCACAAATGACATCTTCCAAATATTCATAATTTTAGTGATCATACCAGGTCTTTCAACAGCTCACATCCCAGACCACCAGCACCAATGACCAGGATTCTGCAGGTGTCTAACATAAACTGCAAAGACTGGGGTGAGAGATGACAAACATATCATATATTAGAGCAATACAAGATCGCACATGACAGAAAAATAAAAACCATCATCAAAGCATCATTCTGCTCCCTGTAACTGTTACCTCTGGGCTGGGTTCGAAGTCAGGATGCGTGAAGGGCCCTGGTCTTTCCAGAAACTTTCTGATATGGTTCCATCGCCCCTCCCACTCACAGGTGCCTCCATCAACCACCATCCTGAAGACAACAATATGTACATTTAGGATGTATCATCAACAGTCTCTCTGGCAATCTCAAATTATGGAATGGTAGATGGCATGCATACGCCTGTATGGTTACACGAAAACGTCTAATAAGTTCATGCAACAACAAAGAAACAAATCAACCAAGACCTAAACTCAATACTGTTTCACACTGTCACATAGTAAGGGTGCAATTTACAGTTCACAACAGATCATGCAATAATTTAAAACGTTCAAGAAACTAAATAGGAAAACTGTATTATAACATTTACTTGTGTTTTAACGTCTGCCCTGTCCGCGTCTGCTCTAACATGTGTAACGTTTTGTTGTTTAACTAAAAAAATAGCAAAACTGAAGATTTGACCGGTAGGCGTTTCTGACCCCCTGGCATTTTGTGAATTAGCTGTCGTTACTCTCTTCCCTGGACAGCTCCCCCGGTAGCTAACGTTAGGCTAAGTGAAGAGCTAGCATGTCAACAGAAGGTACAGTAACTCAAATACCTCTAACTTTAGGTATGGTAACGTTACATTAACCACAAATTCTTACTGTATAGACGTGTTAGCCACACACGACCAACTAGTCAGTATTATTGTCCGTATCCTAGCTGTCAGTGTACTGTCTAAAACCAGTATTAGGTTAGCTTCTTCAGCTGGCTAACGTTAACCTTCCTCATGTCTAGTAACCTCAAACCTTCCGCCAGTTCTACCAATTCATCACTAACTTCTCAGTCAGCTCCACTACTCTCCTTCTTTTCTTCTCCCTAAAAAGAGAGAATAAAAGAAGGTTCATTCATGCTGTGCTTTCGTAGGTTAATGAGATTTTAAAGCATCTTTCGGGCAGTTAATGACTGTGTTTCTTGCTCGTTTCTTCGGCAGCTACTTACGGTTCATCCGTGTCCGCCATGTTTGGCTACTTATCTGCCTTCAAATGCCGAAGTTAGCGGTAGTAAATACAAGCACATTCGGGCAGTAATGTAAAAGTAATCCCTAGGACAAGGTAGATTTAGACGCTGTTTTAATTTGAGTCTAAAAGACCTATTGTGTCTTGCAGCTAGGGCCTAAAGTATTTTCAAAATCTTAGCATTAGCAATAAAGTATTAGATGAATTCCAATATTTCCGATAGTGATGAAGGCAGCTTTGCCAACAGTTCACCATAAAGACGGCGAGTACACCTCAGATCCAACAGGTGGCAGCATTTACCCTTTATGTTTGTATGGCTTACATCCACAGTACTTCCACCACTGTGCGTACCTACTGCATATTATATTAATCTGTATTTCTGTCACACATGTAAATGATCAGATAGTGTATTTAGTAAAGATGTACAAATGTTGGCATTTTTTCATGCAAGATGAGTATGACTTTTGTGTTGGAGCATAGATTTAACAATGGCAAAGAGGGTTAAATAATTGACTCTACTAGTAACTACTTGATAATTGCTCTGTGTGGTTATAACTTTAGCTCTTAGCTATAAAAATCAATGAACAGTCAAGGAGAGACGGGAAGCGAGAAATGGTCCATTTGAGTTTCAAGAGCAGAAATCGGTGAAATTGTCCTAATAGGCCTGCACACAAACTGTAGCTTGATCAATAATTAAATCTTTCAATTTATTTATAGCACTTCTCCTTGTCTTATTATTATGTCCTTTATTTGCACCAAAACACAACTGTGTAAAAACAGTATAAAAATTAAGTATCTTATAGATTTATTTCATGAGTTGCTTACATTGTGAATTGCTACATGAGATACTTAGCATGAATAAGACATAAAATTGAGATCCTGTTATTAAGTTTAACGATGTTCTTAGTGAGGACATCTCCCCCAAATATCCGATTTACTGTGCCCACATTGTGCTAATGAATACTGGTGTTTAATCTTTCATTATAGGATGATTAACACAGGATGGGCTTCTTTGCATTTTAAGAGACAAGCCTGTGGGCATGTGAACATAATTAATCTATCTGTCTGCAACCCCTTTAATATGAAAGGAAATGCGGTGCATGTACCTTTTCCAGAGGTCACCTAAATTCTGCCTAATGCACGCACTGAAAATTATCACATTATTTGTCACTGATACGTGTGTGAGAGAGAGAGAGAGAGAGAGAGAGAGAGAGACAGAGAGAGAGCATGCAAACCAGGGCATATAGGTTTTGTTCTGTGACTCGAATGGTTTGATGGAGCATCAAAATTTTTTTTTTGTTTTTAATGAGATGTTCCGAATGACAGCCTCCGAAAACTGATAACTAAAAATAACTGCTGCGGCCATGTCCTTCATAGCTGACTGCCTGCCATCTTAGCCCTCCTCTCTCTCTCTTTTTCTATTTGTTCTGTCTGTCTTGTCCTCTTTCATTTAACTGCAGCTACGCTCTTATGTTAAACAGCAATGAAATGTGATGGAATTTCATCAAAGAAGATGGAAGATCCCACAAGACACTTAAAAATCAGTTATATTATAAGTGAGAACCCTTGCTGTGGGAATGTTGCCCATGGGCACTTAGGTATGATTGTGTCCAGACATAAGGTAGCATAAGCAGTGTGTCCTCTATTGGTTTTGCCTCCAGCATTATTTTGAGTGTTGTCGAATGCACAGTGGATCTAAAGTAGGGCAGCATAGGACTAGAAGTCAAACATTTTCCAGTGCTGACACATTTTTATAGATTCCATTGAAATGCCATCTGTCATACCCCCACCTTAAGCAGGGACTTTCTGAATGTCACTGCTGTGCCTTTGAGGTGACCCAGCTCTCTGCCATCCATCACAGCCAACTACAGTTAACGTGTCCATGCAAAGATTGAGGAGTCCAGAGTTGGATAGACCATTACTTGAAATACTTGATCATAGCAGGCTATCAGTAATGTGACACCTTGCTAGGAAGAAGAACCCCAGAGGAGTTGCTGATATTTTGTGTCTTTCCTCGTCTGAGAAGAAAATCCTGTTTTTCCTTTGCACATTTCCTTTACTTGCATTGACATGAGAATCGGGTTTTGTCAGTTTTATGGCCTCATATATCTCCATATCCATTTGCCATTTGATGGCTTTCTGGCAGGACGTCCAAAGTGGTGTTGATTGTGCTAATGATAATGTGTCACAGCGATATGTCCCATGTTAGGCAAGGAGCGGGGCTGCCAGGCAGAAGACAAGGCGACGCTACAGGCCGATTTTGTGTTGTGCTGTAGTAAGTGATTGATGACTCTCTCTGTTGTAGTGCTTTGATTAAGACTCCAGTGATTTATCGCCACTGCTCACAATGTAATTAGACTCTATATATACACTCAACAAAACCGTGTTGTCTTGCTATATGATCCCAAAATGAGCGTGTGTGTTATCTTTATATATTATTACACTATTGTGATGGTGTGCATGTAAATGCTTCCTAAGTCTGCGTGAATAGATTCCCAGGAAAAAAACACAACCCTCTGTTCACTGTTTTGTATTAAAGCAGGAAATGTGTTGCATGTGAGGTATTTATTAAATTATTTAATATGTGATGGATGTGTTTGCCTTTAACTGAAATTGCATTGAGTCTATTGCCAAGGAACTCTATAAATAGATCTCATTTGCTGTGAAAATGCATCCATGGTGTGTTTGGGGCTGTGGGTTTTAGTTTGTCCTGGTCTCTTTAGTTTAACAGAAGAGGAGGGCGCAGATAGCAGATACCAGTGATTCAATCTAAAATGTGTTTATTTCAATTTAAAAACAGCCATTGATGGGCAAAAAGCAGGCTTTGGTGTTTTCCCCAGTGAATATTAAAATCCAGTAAATCTTTTTTTCCACTTTAGGGCTTCTCACACTGTATATTTGCTAACTCTTAGGATAGCCCTGGGCTTAGAGTTGACCTTGGGATAACTTAGCCCCTTTTCACACACACATTGTTAACCCAGGGTTTACCTAAGCCAATGAGCTTTAAGATTCACACTGCACTAGCCCTGGGTTAAATGTCCGTTGGAACATGTGACTAATGTTTACATTTATGTTTACATTCAGATTGCTTTAGTCTTGTTTTACACCTGTATCATTTCACCCTGTGTTCAGCTGGTTTCCAGGGGATAACCCAGGGTTTGAGGGATTGACCTGCTCCAGAGCAGGGTGAGCAAGCCCTAAACTAAAGCCAGGAATAGCCCACTTTGGATTGTGCCAGTGTGAACATTTCTTAGCCTGGCATTAAGAAGGTTCTAATGCTTTTAGTCCTGTGTCCTGCAGTGTGAAAAGCCCAATTGCAACTACGGATGGAGTAAAATAGCAACCATATCAAATCCTAGGTTCACACTGCCAATGTCAACATTGTAACACAAAGAGGCTGGTCCAGATCTATCTTACATGGGGTTGTCGCAACATCACCAAGGTGTTCAACAACATAATCCATCTTCCTAGCGTGAGGGGTGTAGCGTCATTGCTGGTTTGCACTTTGTTCTTCCTGTTTCTGATGGGCAGAGCCCCACAGACAATTTGGGCTTGGCACTTCCTGCCTAGAGGGGTGGAGGACATGCCATGATTTATCTGCATTTTTCCCCGCGCTGTTTGGTTTCTAAGATGGAGTAAAGGCCGATATGTAGATAGTAACATGTAGTCTTAAATGCAGCCGCTGCAACGATTAGTGTGTCTTTTTGATTAAAGTTTGACTCTAATCCTGCAGTTATATTTAAAATGAATACATTGGCATTACTTACTGATTACACTTTCATTAACTTTTAAAGGCAACAGACCTTTGACTCACCTTTGATTCTCATTCAGTCTGTAAATTCACCTCACATGACTCTGGCTATGACCAAAAGCAGGCACAATTGTTTATTTGAAACTCTAGGAAGACGGACATTTACAAATGGGAAAACATGACACTTTGCACATTTTCAGCTTACATTTAAATTCATGTTAGTTACAGATTGCAAATAAAAATAAAGACATACAAGCAAACCTGGCAAATAATTACATTGAACTAAAGAAATTTGCTGTCCAGTTCAATGACAAGATTGATACAACTCATATTTGTCTGCATGGTTAATAGAAGGTATGCGCATGATGTCACAGAAGGCAGTTACGGTCCTTACTGCTTACCAAAGAACCAGTGATCCAGCTCTTTCCCATTTTAGATGTGTTGTTTGTGTTTTAACTGATTCAAGCTAACACTGCTGCTCGTCTTTCTGCCACTCAGTGAGTGTAACTGCGTTCTGTGACATCATGCACATACCCTCTATAGGAAGCTACAGCCGGCAGGTTATTAGCTTTGCTTTGCATAAAGTCTGGAAGCAGGGGGAAACAGCCATCAAAGAAGATCAAATGTGTTCATTAGTGAGCTTTTAGGTTCTGGGAGTAGGGTGTTTTTTACATGTAGACAGAGCCAGATTAGCTTTTTCTCCGTTTCCAGTCTTTGTGCTGAGTTAAGCTAACCGGCTGCTGGCTTTAGCTACATAATTAATATGGGCGTGACAGTGGCATCAATCTTCTGATCAGCTCGAGTTCTTGGGAACCACCACTAGAAGATTCGTTTTGAGCTCGTAGGCAGTCTCATACAGTGGTACATGGGCTGATGGTAGAACGAGTATTTCATTCATTATTTTAAATGATTTTGGCACTAAGATTTGTTTAGAATTGCTCAGGCCAGTCAAATATCACAAGACAAACAATTTCATGGACCTGTGCCTCCATTATGCTGATTTGTATAAGTGCAGTGTTAATATCAACCATGATATATTCCCTCTGTTATTATCTTTTATATTTAGGAGAGGCTCACTAAGTGTCCTTCAAGGACAGCAGAGGAATTACTTGCAGGAGAACCTTAAGACAGTGTAACGGAAATTTCCCTCTGGCTATTTCAACAGCGTTTATTCCTGCTTGCGCTTCCTATTTCCTGTCCTTCTCAGCACGTTTCCTGCTCTGCCATTCCTACTGTTCCTTCTTCACTATTGTCCCCTCTTGCTGAAAAGACACATTGTGCATTGTGGAGACAACATCCAGTCTGTCAGCAGCACCCAAGCATTTCCTCACGGGAGTGAAACACCTAGGAATGAAGTGACAAACAGCAGACAACAGATTCAGACTTTAGGGTTCAGAATTTTGATCCAAGAAGGATGCTAAATCTGACAGAGAATGTACATATCAAAAAAGAAACTCCTGCTTTCCAAAAATGGGGCAAGTTTTTGAGCAATGTTGCTAGGCAATCTTGCTGGTGGCAAGTCCGACTATGCTTTGAACGGAGAGCGGTGGCGCGGGGAGGCTGGCGGAGTGACGGGGGAAGGGGATCACAATAGTAATCTTTACTCTTTACCATTGACGGCAACATTGCCCAGCACCATTGCTCTAAAAGTTGCTCCGTGTATCATCAGCTTAAAGCAGTGTACACAGTGGGAGCACAATACAGAAGCGCACTTGGCCAGTAGCACTTTGTCAGCTCAAATATTTCTAAGGTCACCTCAAGGGCCACTCTGATGTCATCTTCGGGCAAAAATGTAACCATAACCAAATATCCATTTTTCATTCCTGCACATGACAGAATCTGTGGTGCAGGGAATGTGATTTTCCATTTCCATCAAAATATCAAACCTGCGACTGATCTAGTAAATTGCAGTATGACAAAGTAGAGCAATGACTCATTGCTGATCTCATTTGGTCAATGAAGGAACATCCACTTCAGAAATTTCCTTCGATCTTTTTATTGGTGGCAAGTTGTGCTTGATCCTAATCAGATCATGTAAATCCAATGATCAAAGCAAACAAAATCAGACACACTTAGGTAAGTCCCACACCCTGCCATTCCATATAAATAGCCATGATTCATGACAGAGAAGCTGTCTGCGCAGTTCCCACCCTAAGGTTTAACCCCAGGGAGTTCTTTAGAACATTTAGAACATTCTATGTTCTCCTCTTTCCTCTGCAGAGCATGGGGCAGGGTGGAGCTTTAGGAAGTGGGGTATATCCTTCCTTTCCACACAGAACATGACTGAGGAGAGAGGCTGGAGAAGTGGATGGCTGGGGCTCTGAACCAGTGATAGGACTACAGATACCACTAGCAACTTACAGTTTATCTCCTCTGTCACTGGACTCAGATGTTTACAACTGATCTTCATATGAAACAGTCACAGGAGATAAAGTATCATGAAATCTTTCACTACCCCCACTAAAGTAATAAACTGCAGTACACCTGGCAGCACGGCAACCCTTGGGAGTTAAATTGCCTGTTGGATTTGCGCAGTAAAAGTGACACCTGAAAGAAAACATGCCCTTCTGTCATAGCAACTCCATTGCAGCAATATGTGTTTTATCCTTGTAATATTGTAGTTCTCTGCAGCTCGGACAGTAAGATGTAGATGTTCCATCTACTGAAACAATAATTAATTGTTATTTGCAATCATAATGGCAATTAATCTTGACTATATCACATAATGAAAAGAGTAACGTTTCTGTTTGTTTTTCACTTTGATCTATGCAAAGTGACCAACCAACTTTGGAAAAACATGGCCAACTGTAGATCAGTATGCACATTATCACTCATGTTGACATGTCAAAAGATTGTTCATTTGTGTTCATTCATTTTGTGTCTTGCAATCCTTATGCTGGCTTTATCTGCATGACAATATAATGTCACTGAGCGGTGCAGACCCTGTTTGAATTCCTCACTATTGCGAATACCATGACAAGAATAATGCAGTTTCAAGAATAGCTCCAGTTTATTACAACTTATAACTTATTTTTGTACTTAACATTGTATTAACCCCCACGACCCTGTACGCAGGAAAAGCGGTTGACGATGGATGGATGGATGGATTGTATTCACCAAGTTAATTGTGGTGCTGTGGCAATGTGGAGATGTCCCTTAAAAGAAGTCTGATGGGGCCAGAAAGACACGCAGTTCAAGGATAATATAGATTTTAAACAAACCCTCGGGTAAGCCAAACAATGAAGGCAAATGGTAAAATGATCAAACACTGTTCTGTTCATGGCTCTCATCAAACCCACAGTTGTTAAAAAGTTCTGATAAAAACTCTGGCTAAGTTTGTATAAACTTGTCTGGACGTCTGACTGCTGATGTGTCGTGTTCCCAGATCGTAGCAGTTACTTTGGTGAGTGCAATGTTATCAGACAAGACTGCCAAAACTATAAGAAACAATACATATTTTGCATAGGTGCCATTTACACTGGGTGTGCTAGGGGCAACTCCCCACCACTTTTTAAAAGCATAATTTGTTAAACCTTCTGAAATATAGCTTGCAGTTAATAACAAATGAAAATGCCTTTAGAGACGTTTATTATCACATTAAGAAAACTTGCAATGCAATTAAAATATGTAAGAAACAAATGTGCATTATCCTAAAAAAGTAACTTACGGTAAAAAAAAAAACAAGCTACTGATTATAAAATGACCCAAAAACTTGCAGCACCAATCAGTAACTTTAACTACTTTGTGACACAGTTTGTTTTTGACCAACATGACAAAAGAGGAGGGAAGACTAAATAATGCATATGTGTTGCCTCAGCAGGGATGATATTACATGAGAAAAGTTGATCTACAGGAGAAACAGATCTGAAAGCAACATAGAACGCCTGAGAGCTGCACTGCATTATATTCTATTATATTTATTAGTGCCGGGCAACGATTAAACTTTTTGTGCATAACAATGCGATTAATCACAAGAAAATCATGTGATTAATCGCATTGTTATGCACAAAATTGAATAATGAATTCTAAAGTAGTGTATTGCGCACTTTTAATTTAAATGTACTGCTATATACACAAAAGTGCAATAACGTGGTTTGCAAACACTTTAAACAAATAAGGTGCTTTTTACCAGCAGTAGCCTATTCCCACAGTAGCAATAAAATATTTCTTGTAAATCTCAATTTAAACATTAATGTAATCAAATCAAATATTAAACCAAATTTGCCACTGCCAGGGCATTACCTTTTATCTAGCTTGTTAAAACAAGTTACCATCAGTCCCGTTTTCTTGGGGTTTTTTCTGAACAGGTATCAGCAGAAACATTTGACTTTAATGTT
>NC_060167.1:29991262-30021066 GCF_021292245.1 Micropterus dolomieu
AAGGATAATATAGATTTTAAACAAACCCTCGGGTAAGCCAAACAATGAAGGCAAATGGTAAAATGATCAAACACTGTTCTGTTCATGGCTCTCATCAAACCCACAGTTGTTAAAAAGTTCTGATAAAAACTCTGGCTAAGTTTGTATAAACTTGTCTGGACGTCTGACTGCTGATGTGTCGTGTTCCCAGATCGTAGCAGTTACTTTGGTGAGTGCAATGTTATCAGACAAGACTGCCAAAACTATAAGAAACAATACATATTTTGCATAGGTGCCATTTACACTGGGTGTGCTAGGGGCAACTCCCCACCACTTTTTAAAAGCATAATTTGTTAAACCTTCTGAAATATAGCTTGCAGTTAATAACAAATGAAAATGCCTTTAGAGACGTTTATTATCACATTAAGAAAACTTGCAATGCAATTAAAATATGTAAGAAACAAATGTGCATTATCCTAAAAAAGTAACTTACGGTAAAAAAAAAAACAAGCTACTGATTATAAAATGACCCAAAAACTTGCAGCACCAATCAGTAACTTTAACTACTTTGTGACACAGTTTGTTTTTGACCAACATGACAAAAGAGGAGGGAAGACTAAATAATGCATATGTGTTGCCTCAGCAGGGATGATATTACATGAGAAAAGTTGATCTACAGGAGAAACAGATCTGAAAGCAACATAGAACGCCTGAGAGCTGCACTGCATTATATTCTATTATATTTATTAGTGCCGGGCAACGATTAAACTTTTTGTGCATAACAATGCGATTAATCACAAGAAAATCATGTGATTAATCGCATTGTTATGCACAAAATTGAATAATGAATTCTAAAGTAGTGTATTGCGCACTTTTAATTTAAATGTACTGCTATATACACAAAAGTGCAATAACGTGGTTTGCAAACACTTTAAACAAATAAGGTGCTTTTTACCAGCAGTAGCCTATTCCCACAGTAGCAATAAAATATTTCTTGTAAATCTCAATTTAAACATTAATGTAATCAAATCAAATATTAAACCAAATTTGCCACTGCCAGGGCATTACCTTTTATCTAGCTTGTTAAAACAAGTTACCATCAGTCCCGTTTTCTTGGGGTTTTTTCTGAACAGGTATCAGCAGAAACATTTGACTTTAATGTTCAATCAGTAGCACGTTTCCCTGCTAGAGTGAGGTGAAGTGGTGAGGTTTAGTGACAAGCAGGTGCATTCCCATTAAACTGTCACAGTTGTGCTCGCCTCATGCCCCCCTTAATTATTGTTGCTAAGTCCGACAAACTGTCGGACCTGACTGTTTTTATCAGCGCGCTGCCACTGTTTATTACTGTACTTGGAGAAATATTGTCAAATTTTTGGAACAACAATCTCAAAAAGAAGCAGACAGTTTTGCAGTTGCACTGTGCAATTAAAGGTTGTATTCAGGCTGTCATGTGCCTACCAATCACAGAGTAAAAGTGAACCACCATATTACCAGACTATTGAGAAAGAGGACAGCGATATTAAGGATCAACACTGTTCCTGTACAGCTGGGTAGGTCTCTATTCACTATTACAATCATTAAAAAGCAGAACAGTAGGGCTTTATAACGTTACATTCAGTAATAAGTTAGCTAGCGTTAGCTAATTAACATTACATTAGGAACAATCCACGGCCTACATTTTTCTGAATTTGTTTTAGGTTTTGGAAAGGGAATAAATCTTACTTCTCCTTTCAGCCTCTCTGGTTAGCGACTGTAACTATTACAAGTGCCACAGGAACAGTGTTTGACCATATCTTGGAAAAATACAGCAAAAGAAAGCAAGAAAATGACTCCTTTTACATTAGAGTCAATGGAGTGCAGCCATGAAAGTGTTGGACCTCAGTTAGAGCAAGACCTATATGCTGTGATTGTCCAGTCACGTGTTCGGGGCGTGGCTTAGCGAAGGATCAGTTGTCTTGAACTTTTTGTACGCGACACGCAGCACAAATCATTGGAAGAGAGACTGATCCTCGAGTTTCCAGAATCTGTTACTGTTTAACAGGAGGGAATTCGCTTGGCAGAGCATCCTCGCAAAACTAGATGTTGGCCTATCAGGTAAAGTTATGTAGCCAATAATTTTAACTTAAGTTAAATAGGCTACAGCTGTGTAGCGCACAGAAGCCATTGCCGTGGTTACTCTCCATAGAACGCCTGCCGTTTACTCGCGGAGCGCTGTCTTACTTACTTACTTAACTGTGTTACTTCTCCCACACGCTGCAGCGTAGTCTTCTGAAGCCTCCCTCCGCTGCTTGTTTGGGTGGGTGATTTGCAGGCTGATCAACATCCCACCCCTACTTTGACCCATGGTTTGACTGTACATGTGTTCAGAGACAGTGAGCAATGGACTTTCAAAATAATAACTGCGTTAACGTGCGATAAAATAATTGTCAGCGTTAATTAATTAATGCATTAACGCAATAATAATGCATTAACATGCCCAGCCCCAATATTTATATATTTTGAAATGCCACAGGCTACCTGAATTCTGTGTTTCCTTTTACATAAATAAAAACATTGCCACCATAAATTGGTTTAGAAACTTTCACCAGAATGCAGGAAATGAAGTGTTTAATGATCAAAATTTCCTGGCGGAGGTCCCCCAGACGCCCCACTCATATGTTATCATTGACGATATTTTTATAAACACTGTTTAAGGATCTTTTTGTCTCGTTCTCACAAACCTAATATCGCGTATCTTGATGTCAGCCCTAATCTGAGCCCCTATGTCCACACCATTTTTCAACACAAAGTGACGTCCTTTCTATTTTGAAAATAATATTGGAATAATCACACATTAATTTCTGTTTGATGACATAACAGTGGATCCCCTGGTGCGGATCCAAGAAACTTGCCAGCCAGTGTTGAGCTCAGTGTTCTCCCCAACCCACCATAATGAATTCATTAGAGCGCAACTAAAATGAGATCGTGATTAAAAACAATTTGGGTGCTAACTTATTTATTAAGCAAGTAGTGTTTATCAGCTCCTGTGGGCCACTCAGTGAAGCAGTGGCCGTCACATGACTCAGTATAATACATATGGGAACACAGAGACACCCACGCATTCACCTCTAACACTTGCAAGTAAATGTATGTTGCACACATTCCCTTTCGTAACCCAGGCCAGCTGAGGCCTCATCATACCAAACAAAGGATTACTCCCCCCTGTCTCTTGCTGTCTATCTCTCTCCCCCTTGCCTGAAGTGATGAGTCTGTCATATGTCACTGTCTCCCAGCATCACCCTGAGTGATTGCCAGTCCAGACACCCACATGCTTGTACCACTAACCCACCCAAATGCCCGGGAAATTAAATGCTCCACAAAGGTAATAAAGAGAGTAAATCTTGGTTGTGTTCTCTACCGATGGCCGGGCTATTGTGGAGGCAGGTATTACCAAATTAAGCCCAGGGCAGAGCCCAGCACTCCCTCATTACACCTCATCTAGTGGGGATTTACTGCTTTTCCAAAAACAGCTTGCCTACAGCTGTATTCTTAGTGTGTGTGAGTAGTGTGCTGTTTTTGAGCAAGTGTGTGGGTTTTGTGCATATGTATGGGATAGAGACTGTTCAAATCAGTTGTCTATTCACATCATTAAAGCTCTCCTAAATTAGCATGTGATGTTTAAAAGTAGTCCTTCTCTTGTGTGATTTTGTATCTTGGACTGTAAGACTTAAAATACTGATTTAAAAGTACAGTACTGAGTATAATAATAGTCATAGTCATAATAATCGTCATACCTCTGTCTGTTAAATAATTGCTAATGACGCAGCGTGAACAGCTTGCACAGTGACTGCAACAAACATGATAAAACCATTCATTTTGAACAGATTTTCCCTCCTGATAACAGCTGCCGAGGAACAGATTAATAATGAAGTAGAAAATTAGATTATGCTGAGTCATTAAGTTTATAACTCTCTGTAGAAGTAGATAATGCTTCCGCTAGTGATCATAACTGTTGGCTCAAAGTCACCAGAATGCTTGATTATAAATGAAGTCCATGAAAATGTTCCACCAGTAGGGGCTGAATTACTTTTATTGAAGTGCAAAGACAGTTTGTGAGTTACCAACAGCATCGAATAACTCAGTTTTACCCTTAAGATATTAAGACAAGAAAACGATAAAACATACACAATTTATAATTTCTTATAATTACATTTGAGTGTAAATGGCTTAAATTTTGTGGTTGTCTAAATGTCCTGTCATTTTCATTTCATGTGCACCACTTTGCCACTCCTCAAAATGCATTCAGCTCAAGACTGTAAAATATCTCTTGCCTGGTGTCCACTCCATTTCAACAACAAACTGTTGTGGTATGTAGAACAGAACTGACACTTTTTTTCACACACACAGTTGCATTAATGTCGCTAGTTAACAGCTTGGGGTGGGCCCTCAGTAGGTTTGTTGGTTTGCATTTTACACACTGTCCTCCTACAGTCGACCAACCTCGCTGTTTTCAGGGCTTTTCAAGTAATCCTACAACTCACAGTTTATCGCCTCTGTCAGTGGACTCATCTGTTTACAACTGATATTCATATGAAACAGTCATAGGAGATAAAGTATCCTGAAAGATTCACTACCTCCACTAAAGTAACACACAGCAGTGCACCTTGCAGAATGGCAACCTTTGGAGGTAAATTGCCTGTGAGATCTGCATTGTAAAAGTGACACCTAAAATGTTCTTCTGTCATAGCAACTTCATTGCAGCAGTATTAAGTATTAAAATGTGTTTCATCCTTGGAATATTGTAGTTCTCTGCGGCTGGATCAGTGAGATTTAGATGCTCCATCCACTGATACAATATTCATTGTTATTTGCAATCATAAAGGTATTCGACTATGTCACATTATGAAAAGAGTTATGTTTCTATAAATATTTCATCTATTTGCATTCTTCACACTGCCTCCCTAGAGCCGATCAACCTGGCTGTTTTCTGGGTGAAGTAATCGATCGGCACAGCAGGGGACAAATGGTTGTCATTAGCGTCGAGGTATATTTTGAACAGATTCATTTATCTCAGAAGATGGAAACCTTCTGAACAAATAATGAAATTTGCATTTGGGAACCATGCGTTTTTAAACTATAGGAACTATGCAAGACATGTAAGACATCAGCAGTCAAAAAGTGGAAGCTTCCTTCGTAAACAGACAACCCACAGGAAAATATCTGTAAAATGTTCAATCACAGTCAAGGATTTAGCATGTGGGGTGTTGATGGAGGATCAATACAACTCCATCATGGCTAAGCTGTCCCCTCACTGCTAACAAACACAAAACATTCACCACTTTGTGATGTTCATGAACAAACCAAATCTGATAAAAGCATAGAGGTGTGCGTCTGTTTTATACGCCTGAGATGTGATCGCACACATCACAGTTGCCCGTCTTGATTTTGTTTTCTGCTGAATCTCCCCCAAAATATCTCCAGCATTTGATGCTACAGCTGTTTTCTGCTCCATATCATTGCCTTGAATTCTGTTGAACAGAGTGTTGAACTAGTTCGTCTATGTGTGGCCCTGTGATGGACTGGTGACCTGTCCAGGGTGTACCCCACCTTGCGCCCGATGTCACGCGACCCTGTACACAGGATAAGCGGTTGACGATGGATGGATGGATGGATATGAACAGTGAGAAATCAAAGAAGAGCAGGTGTTCCAATGTCACATTTTTCATAATGTGCAATGTGTATATCTGTGAGAGCGGCCCTTGCTGAAATACAGGAACATTTAAGCTGCTGTTTATAAGAACCATATATTACTCTTGTTTATATTCTTCCCATGGTGATACTGAGGTTGAAAAAATGCCCTATTTGTGACAGTTAAAACGATAAAATTTAAAAAAAATAAATGGGGGTAAAAAGGCATGATCATTGTTTATTGTGGTTGTGTAATTTCCATGTTGCCTGAAACTAGTAACAAACAGATATAGGCTATCCTTCAAGATTTCCAGAGTAGTTTATGCGAAACGTAAAAAGTCCCAACAGGTGGGAGGCCTGTGGGTCCACCCTCAGGTAGGTCAGCACAAGATAGGCTTTGTCTCTAGATTCAAAGCCTACAGTCAAATACAGCAATACTTCAAGCCCACAAAAAAGCAACACCTTCTCTTATCATTTCCCCCGGCAAAAGCCTTTGTGTGTAGAGAGGAAAAGGTGAGAGACAGAAAAACTGCAGCAATTAAAAGAAGAAAAGAGGGGCAAAAAAGAGAGTTGCTAATGGGGGGAGAACATAAATCAAATCCATGTGTTTTTGAAAAGGAGATAAGGGAAGGTGGTGTTGGAAGAGGGGGAACCATCTGTCTCTGTGGACAAAGTAGTGCTGAACACTTGCTTTTAAGCACATGCTCGACTGATTACGCATACATTACATCACTATGTACTGAGGTGGGATGTTCCTGTGAAAGGCTGGTGGCTCACAGGAGGTGTTGGGATTTACACCCTGTGGGGGTGACTGTTGCCCCCCTCAGCAGTGAGAGATCCAATCAGTTGGTTCTTGAGTAAAAGAGCATCATTATAATGCGCTTTAAAACCTCACACTATGATTAGTCTGCAAGTTAGCATGCACTATATAATTCCAATCAATCCAATGTTATGTTTGTTTAAACCAAGTGTGTTCTGTAATCTTTGCTTGAGACTTATGGGATGACATTAATGTGATCAGATATACAACTAAGAGAATGTTTTCATACCTTTTTCACTTCTTCATCATTTTGGTGATCGTTAAAGAGTGTAATTTATACGTTTTGTTTTTAGCCGCGACAGCGTCATTTGCGCAGTCGGTCAGTCCACCACTTGGTCCAGGCTGAATTATCTCAACAGCTATTGGAAAGATGTTCATGGTCACTAGAGGATGTATTGTAATTACTTTGGTGATCCCTTAACTTTTCATCTAGTGCCACCTTCAGGTCAAAATTTAGTTTTTACCAATACCAAATACCTGCAAAACTAATTACATTCCCAACAGTCTCAGCTGTATTTGTGTGTTTGGTGCTCCTTATCATATGCATGTTAACATCGTCATTGTGAGCTTGTTAGCATGCTGATGTTGGCACAGAGCTGCTAGCATGGCGGTTGACTCTTTGTCCTGTTTAATTACAATTCCTCGTGCTCAGACTTCTGACCGCCTTACGTAATTAAAACCACTATTTTCAACACGTTTTCCATGTCATGCCAGAGGAAAATCATGGTTTTACTCCATGTGGTTTGTCATCTCAGTGTGAATCCCATGGGGAATGTTTAATCTGAAACCCATTTGTTGTAGCCCAATTACAGAGATGGATGCTAGAAATATCTGATACAGGTCTCTCACATGTAAGATTGTGATTCTGGCTAATTACATTTGCTGACAAAGTGTAAACTAAATGTTGGCATGATGTATTGTAGCCTGCCACCTCCTCCCACCTCCAACCCCATGCATCACAGTGATTGAATAGCTTTAGAGGCATCAACAACATTCACCAATCGCTTGTCTGCCAGAAGTAAAAGTCAATGACATTATGTCTATTTATGTGTTTTGATTAATTGTTAGAAATTGCCTTTTCAGTGCGCATCTCCCTGGCGCTTAGAGGACTAGCTGTTGGCAGTCATTTCCATAATCATGTTAGTGTTTGGCTTTGCCCTTCTGTCCCATTATAATTCCACACAGTAATAGATGCACATCGGAGATGAGATTGTGACAGCCTTGTCCTCTGCAGGTTAGGACACTGGTCACAGCTGCGCAAAACAAAATCTGTTTTATAAATGTGCTTTAATCTCATTGAATTTGATACTTTGAATACATGCACTTAACTGATTTTGAATTGAAATTTTTGTTTGCACCACTTTAGCCTGAAGTTGGTGTAATGTAAAGCACATTGGTGTAAATGTGTCTGTCTTAAAATGTGCTTGTGCTCCGCTTACAAAATCTCCAGGGAGCTTACTGACTATGCTGTTAGCTTGCTGCTATCTATCTGACTGAGACATCTCCTTTTCCATCTGAGCATCCACCTACAGCTTCATTTCCCTGCCCGTCACAGTCCGCTCCGCCAACTATATGTCGCAAGGAGGCATGGTTTGACAAAAGCCACTCTGCCACATATTACATCTCATTTTACTGACACTAGTTGTGCACCTACTCTGTAAGACCCAAGTGGACCTCACCCCTTAACCTCACCTTATGAGAGTAATGAAAGGTGCAGCTGTGGATAAATGTAGACCACCTCCCTGTGCACACACACATTCACACCTCCCAAAGGCAGCAGGGGTAAAAATGCTGAAAGGAGTTGTTGCTAAAAGGAACAGGGGTTTGTTTAGCACAATAAGCATGTGTCCATCCTGAGGAGAACAGAAATCCAATAGTGAGATTTGCCCCAAGGATGATATCTCCTGTTTTATTACCTGTTTATGTCTGTGTTAGCACAAACATTGTAATGGAGCTCATAAAATGTGCATACTGCTTGAAGGTACAGATTTTGTCACAGTGGGTACCTATTGCTACTACGATGGAAAAAGCACTGATGCATGTACTTTCTGAATGTTATTTTTATCTCTTTCATGTTCATATATTGCAAAACACAATAGACAAAAACAATGTCAGGGCTAAATTTTAACATGATAAAATGAAAACATTAAACAGCATTCTGCCTGGCAACACTGACATCCTACACAACTTATGCTAAGGCTAATATCAGTTTCATCCTCATTCATGTTGCAGTCTACAGATACAGAGAGAATTGGAGAGACTATAATGATGATAATGGCAGTTTCATGACAGTCTACTGGCTAATTCAGTTCACTGACAGCAATGCCATTTAAATACATCTAGTTAATTGAATCAGCCACAATTCATTAGCTTAGTCGAAAATTGTTGCTTCTATTGCAACATGTATTTCTCAATAACAGTCAGATATGTTTTGCCAGGACTCAGTACTATAGGTTGAATTTGGCTTCACTACAGGGAAACTAAATTCAATTGAATAAAACATGACAAATATGAATGCTCCAAATTATTTTGTCTGGTGGTCCAGCTATGACTTCAGCTGTGCTTCACCTCCAGGTGCCACTTAACCACAATATATATATTTTTTCTACCTTGCACACACACAGATAAAATATAAACAAATATTTCAGCCTTTACACACTTAAAAGACACTTTCTCTACAGCAATATAGCTTTATTACCTACTTAAGCTTTAAGTGGCTCCATCACCTGACATTTAAATCTCAGTTATTGCACTAGCGCCACAGTGCTGAATTCATAAACCAATATGACACAGCAGAGCCAAGACCCCACTCAAGAAAGCAAGTGTGGGCATTGCAGACAATGGCCACTAGGTCAATGGGGGGTGAGGAGAAAAAATGAGTCCCAGGAGACGGAGTAAGAGGGATTATCACTGCACCAAATAATGACAACTCAAGCAATATCACCTCGCCAGTGACAGTAAGGATCAGTTTGGTTCATTGTATCAAAGCTGACCCTTTTGACCTCTTGGTTACCATGGAAACATATGGCTATAGAGCGGTTGCTGTCTACTGACATCAGCTGACGCAGTGTTGAGAATGACACCCATCACTTGGGGCAGATATTACTTGGCTTGTCCTCTCTCTCTTCTGTTTCTCACTGAGAGACAGATGACCTGAAGGTGTACAGGTCAAAGTACGTTTCATTATCACCAATTTAACCACACCACCAGGCTGTAGCAATGTTGTGACCTATGCATTGTTGTTGATTATAAATTGCATGATCAAATATACATACTGAAGCATATTGCACACTTTGGTGATTTTGCAGCTTCCATAAATGAAAATTGACCGTTCTGTTTATGCTTATGTTGGTAGAAAAGCCTCCGGTTTGTACATGAAGCATCCTCCCCCCGTCACACCCTTCATCCCCTGAGGCCCACTGTGTGTGAGAAAACACAAGAGCCTGGCTGAAGCCACCTCAGCAAAATCTCTGACCAGAGATAGGACAACTAGATCGCTCATGTCCCTTGAGTGTGTTTCAATGTGTGTATGTGTTGGAGAGATAAAAAGAAATAAAAGAAAGGATAAGATCAACTTGAATGACGATGCCACTGAGAATGTTACTGAGAATGAAAGGGAAGAGAGAGAAGTTTGGGGAAAACAATATTGTTACATTAAAATAAGCATCTATGTCTTGCCATTAACAGCCTCCTACAGGGTCACCTCGTGTTCACAGAATGGACATCAATTTCCAGGGATTTCCAGGGACATGGGGCACAAAATGAGTTGCCTGGAGTGAGTAAGTAAAAGATGCAAAGACCTGACATAACATAGGAATTAAAATTCATTAAATTGTTTAATGATAAGTTTGGTCGTGCTGTATATTTTCGCATCAAAAGAACAAAACCACCAATGAATTGATCCTAAGTATTGTCCGTGAAGCTTATTCCTCTGTGCCATAGACCTCCATTGCAGCCTGAGATTATTACAAACACATCAGTGAGCCCCACTGTTGCACTGGATGACATGTTCCTTGATTACCATGGACATGGACGCTGTAGTTTATTTTGAGTTAATCCCACTTACACTGTCCTGGTCTGGAAAATACTGAAAACCAAATCCATATTGATCTGCACTGAAACTTGACCCCAACAAATGCATTATTTACTCTAATTTGAGAAACATTTGCTTAATTTAGATTGTAATGTAACTAATGTAAACAGTCAAGACCAATTTGACTCATCTTATTTTAAAGCACATCTCATCATAATTTCCTGTCAGTCAGAGATGCATCTTAATTACAAAGGACATAATTATTCCAAAACAAAAGCCTGGTGGACAGACAAAAGGGAGTTTGTGGTGGCTGTTGATATTGTTCTATCAGCCAGCTCGAAGGGAGGAAGTCCTCTGTCTGAGCTGCCAGGCCTGGCTATTTTTTGGGCGAGGAGGGGGGAGGGGGTCCTGGGGATAAGAGACTGCCGTGTTATCTTTGTGTAAAAGGTCACACAGGTCTGGCGGAAGAAGCAAAAGCAACAACCATCTGTGTTTTCCACACACTCTATTGCCGCTATCTGGACCACAGAGAGCTGAGTGAACACACACTCATATCTGTCCATGCGGGTCATATGATGAAAGATGCATTGTCAGAAGAAGTTGGAAAGCCCCCAGATATGTTTTCCTTCTTGTGATGTGTGCATGGGAGTATTATTGTTTTGTGTATGCACATGCTATTGCTCAGAATAAATAGTACTGTTTATCAGAGGTGTGACTTATGGTTTGCGCTGGCATTGTGCAGAATGTTGTGTGTGTGTGTGTGTGTTTTTAATCATGTGACAAACCTTTAAGGATGATATTTCATTTTGAAACTGTCGTATTAAAAACAAAATGAATGGTTTAGCTCTGCAGTCAGTGCACTCTACACATTTCAGCATTGTATATGGGTTTAAATTACACAGTTTCAGTTTGCATGTTACATAAGTCACACAGTGTGCTCACACCTTTGGCTAGACTTGCGTGAGACTGTTTAAGAGCTCTGCCAAAGACGTGTGTTTTACTAGCAGGAGTATCTGCATCCTCCCAGTCTCCTTTGGCTGAGCAATGTGAAAACAATCACAGAGAGAGTAAATTCTGGCTTGGGGCTTTTTTCATGATCCTGTTGTTTTCCCTCCAGATCCTTTACTGCCGTACACGATCAGAATGGCAGTACTGAATGGCACGCACACACTTGCTTCATGTACACACATATATGCAGGCATGTACAGCAAAACACCTGCATGAACGCACTCACATCTTACAGGCTCAGAGCAGTTCTCTTGCAGGGAGTTCATATTATACTGCCAGATGGGACCTGAGTGTTTAAGGCCATTAAAATGATCAACAAAAAATACTTCTGAGATTAAGGAAATATATAATGCAGTAAAAAGAGAGATACGATTTCAACAGTCTCTCACAATGAAAGGGCGCGACAGTGCTCGTTAATCCGTGACGCCAAAAGCCTGCGTATAATGTTTTGACTGTGTTATTGTGCTTTATTTAGAGAGGACATAAATGCTTCTCTTTTTTATAGGGCTCCCTTTTTTAGACCAGTAAATCATTGTTTTTACAGTGCAGTTTGGGGGATTATCTCTGCAGCAATAGTGAAGAAGAATAACAAATTCAACTGTTATCGGAGTCTGACCTACTCTCTTGGCTTTGGGCTAATTAACAGCAATGTGACAGCTATTGTGCCATAGCCATGGCCTTTTACTACAGAGCAATAATACTTTGTTTTAATGTAATGTAACGGTGCTGCTGCTTTATCTTGGAGTAGGCTAGACATAACACAAACAGCACTTCTGAAATTACTAGTTAATGTGACCTGATGAGCCTGAGTCTCAATCATTATTTGGATTAGTTATGCGTCATTTTTAAGAAAGTGCTTATGCATGGTAAAAATCCACATTGTGATGACTACAGCACTGGAACAATAACATACCTCCAATATTTTTTAATGGAATATTATGTGTCTTTATTATTTAAATGACAACAATGACACAGACCAGTTTCATTGATTTGCTTCTGAGTTCTGGAGGCCCTGTGGGGAATTAAGCCTGTATTTGCTGCTTTTTGATAAAATGCTGACTTCTATGGTCCACCTGTTTACTGCAAAGCTGTTGTGTGTGTGTGCGTGTGTGTGTGTGTGTGTGTGAGCATGCATGCAAAGGCAGTCACTGGGGGCTGGTGGAAGGGGGTCCTGGCTTTACATTGTTGGGAGAGTGGAGGATACACTGCTGACGTTACAGTTTTCTTATTTCACTCAGGTTGCACGTAAATATTTTTATGCAAAAAGACACCTGAATTTTATGGGCACCAGTGTTTTTTTGCGGTTCTGTTTAATAATACATTGCCTATAATGTCACAGTTCTGTGTCAAAGACAACCAAACTCCATTAATCCTAAAATAATCTCTGCACTATTCAGTTTTCTGACATTTTAATATAGTCTGTTGTCCTGTTATATACATATCCTCTACTCTGAAGTAATCAGAATCTAAAGCTTGTGGCAAATACACAAGTCTGAGCTTTTGCACAGCTGGAAATCAATAAAACATGTCAATAATGATTCGATCCATTAGAGCAGTCAAACGCTTTGCCATCCAATTACAAAGGTGTTTGGGTCACTTTAAGGAGTGAAAGACCTAATCCTGATTGCCCTTTATTATCACATAAATCAATACCGGAACTTCATACACAGCCAATTTGCATAACTGCATGATTAAATGCCTTCTTTTCTTAGAAATTAATTCCATAGCAAAGCTACCACTGACATACATTACAGAACACACTGTACCACAATGGGGCAAAAACCAAAACATGTGCTTTCCAGTAATGAGCTGCATTAGAGTGTGATGTCACATAGCTGTAGTCTCAGAAGGGAATAAAAACACAGCACATTCATTCAGCCCAGTGTCCAGTCGCTGGCAAAGCAGGTGTTATGGATTGTCTCAGCTCTGGGAACAAGTTGCTGACCCCTTTCCCTGATCCCTTTCCTGTTTGGCGTTGTGTGTGCAGCCGAGTTGAGGGGAGATAGAGTTGGTTTGTTCCCTGCTACTACCGCATGTTTTTGCAGTAGTATATATATCCATTCCCCTTTTCTCTTCCAGTCAAGTCATGTTCCAGGTGGGGTGACAGAGCACAGCACGCAACTACAGGCGGGCCAGGAAATTTGTGTCCTCTGTCCAAAAACATGTTTTGACCGTCTGTGCCACATCTGGAGGGAAATTTACTCCTAGAGCCATTCTTTTCTGCAGCCACATTACACAATACTCTTGACAGGTTCTATTTGCACACCCTGCCAAAGCAAAACATATTTTGCGCAAACGAAACAACAACAAAAAAGGTCATATGTAGCAATTGTGAGTGGAATACTCTTGAGAGAGTCAAATTGGCACTGCTTAAAGAACCAGAGTAGAGCTATCTTTAGTCATCCAACTCAAAAACAAAAGGTTACTTTATGGCAACTATAAATGTGCTACTACTGACACATTAAAAATGGTCTTGGCTTCAACACTCCTTAATGGTTATTACAGTATCATATTGTAACAAGGGGAAGCAAAACAACTTAGTTACACTGATTTAATTTTTTTGGTTGTTGCGTATTGCGAAATACATTACTCAGCATTCTATTTACACAAATGAACAGCTTAATTACTGCAGCAAACACAATGGGTCGCATCTTCGCAGAAATTATTTCATATTTAATACCCTCTTTAGTAACATGCTTAATTATTTAGACAGTGTATCATAATCCACACCAAATATGTATTGTTTAATTAGATGACCCTCATGCAAGTGCAAAGATAACATGACATTATGACATAACCACCTCTTTGAGTCTGATAGAGCTTTGCACCTGCATCAAAGCTTAATCCTTCCTGCAGCAAACCATCTGGAATGGGAATTTTGCTGTCTGTATAATATATGGTGTATGCCTCTGCAGCAGTCAGGACCAGAGCCCTGCAGTGATACAGCACAGCTAATTATTTTATTGTGCTTCTCTACTCAATCACTATCCACTTCAACTCTGCTGCAAAAATCCCAGAAGTCTGTTGTATTGTTTGACCTTCAATGCGTGGGTGTTAAACCAGCATTGAGCTGTCAAATCAAAGACCCCAAGTGGGTGACGAACCCCAGCCTCCCCCTGTGTTGCACAAGGTGCCTCTGTCCTTGAAAGCCCATCATCAGTCCCACACTGAAGCTGGCCAAAGTTAGTCTGTTCCTCAAACATCAGGCTATGCACAGCACCATTCAATCAGCTCTGTTACCTAAGGGGTTAACATCGCCAACATTTCCCATCTGTTGCTAAGGAAGTGTTGCCTGTTGTGCAGGAAACAGGGAGAGCGGTTTCCTGTTATGAAGAGAGGTTTTTAAAGGGTTGCATTCATTCAATCATGCAACAGATGCAGGGTCAGGAAGCCCAGCCACTAGCAAAGGCTTTGGTGTCCTAGAGAAGCTGTATTTGGAAACTGCTGTTAGGAACCTTTCTATGCACTGTTCCGATTCAGCAAATAATCCATGAGCAAAACATACTGGAGAAAACACGAAGAAGAACCTGACTTCTGAGTATCTGTGTAATCCTCTCCATACATGATGTTGCAGTCATTTCAATCATGCAAAGTATGTCATGACACAGTTGAGCAGCTCATGTAACTATGTGGATCTTAACTGTCTAACTGTATATCAGTGAAGGGGCAAGTGCCATGCAGCAAAACGTGGGTAGATGTGCTGTGAAATTAAAAAAAAAACTTGTTGCAAAAACAGTAGCTGCATATTTAAAGCGTCCATCACCAAAATGAAATACTGGAGATGAATTGTGGCTTGTGGTGTCATTTTTATTGTCCAGAACTCTCATACACAGTGGGTTTGGTATTACCAAACTCTTGCACCTGCTGCCTCTAGAATATGGCACCACTGCACACATCCGTGGAGCAGTGTCCTGAAATAGAACATGACCAGATGTGAATGTAATAGTCCACTGATGACATCTGTGCATAAGCCTCTGCAGTAACTCAGATATAATGCTGCGCAGTGCAAAAATTCAACATATAGGCTACAGAGTGGGTTTGGTTCGCGCTCCGTGTTCGCGCTGCTCTGTAGTCCTGCCTCAGGAAGCGCCCAGCAGCGCCTCCCGTTTCCACACAAGAGCGCACCAGTTTACTGTAGCATCAGCACTGGAAATGCACGCCGGTCGAAAGCTCCGATGCCACTCTGCGAACACAGGAGTCTTCCACAAGTAGATTCTCACTGGAGAAAACCAAGACAACATGTTCTGTAACTCTTCCTTTACCACTTGATTCTCCCGCAGTGTGTTTTTGTTTGGATTAAGTTTCCACCTCATTTCGAGGGACACGGTCGGTGTGGGGAAACATGAGAATAACTGTCGGTTGCCGTGGATGATGATGTCCCACCATGAACGCAGGTTGGTTGTTAATCCTTTATGATAATGTGAAGAGTCCATAAACCAAACTTTACATGTTTAACAGCAAATAGTGGTCAGCGTGTGCTCGTGAGTGGGTTCATTTGTGAGGGATGGGGGCGGTGTTAATTCAAGAAATTGGTTAATTCTGTCTGAAAACATATGTCACTGGTTTATTCCCACGTTTGTTACATAGCTGCAAATAAATGTCCAGTACGATTTAATGGCGCCTGCTGTAGTGATTGAAATGAGTTAAAGGTCAAATGAAATATCAACAGTCTGGGGATATAGATTAATCACACAGTTACTGAAATTTCCATAGAAATGGTCAGTTTTCTTATAAAACAATGCAAGAGGGAATAATTATCAATACAGAAATTGGGAATGTATTTAAACCTACGGATACAGTTGCTTCCAGTGGAAGTCTCTACTGGGAAAATGCTCTGTTCTGGGATTAATAAAATTACAATTAGGATTATAATCCATGTCTGTGAAAGTAGACAGAGATTTTTCTATACAGATGGTCACCTGTCTTGCAAGTGCATTGTCCTGTGAAAAAGTTATAAATGGTTCTCTTGTACATGATTTCTGTACATTTTTTCTGTACATTGTATAAAAAATAATCTCCCATTAAGTTCTACAGCCATGTCACTTTGGATTTTAGACAAGTAGTTCAATTTAAGCAGGTGACATTTCATCATGAGAAAACAGTCTGAAATCACATCCTGTGAGTTTGGCACAGCCAAGGTCCCAGTGTCTATCTCTTCCTTTGTTTTTCAAACATTTGTTGTAATTGAATTCTTGTTGCATAATTCATATCCTGTTGTTTGCAGTTTGGTGCTTTGTCAGACTGGGACCCTTGTTTTCTCTCATTTTAATTGTTCTTTGACGCACTCAAAGGACCTTTTCAGCAAAAAAAAAGTGTGTGCGTGTGTATGCCTATATGTGTGGGGTTGTGTGTGTGTTTCTGTGTCTATGTGAGTATATGTTTTGTGAGAATCAGGGAAGAATGACGAGAAGGAAGTCCATTTGTGTTGTGGAAATCTGTACTCCTCGAGAGGTTCATAGAGGAGTGATGGGGGGCCATGCTGTTAATGTCCTTCCCCCATGGGCATCCTGTGTTTAGTCCTTCTAGGAGACTCTGCTGGAGTAGCTAATGAAGCTGGAATTCTTAAAAAAAAAAGCGCATTGTGACGTTAATAGATAAATAATTTGTGTAAGTGTACAGTTTCAGTTAGCATTATTTTAGATTGAGAGAATGTCTAGAGAGTGAGACAGAGAAAGAGAAAGAGTAAGAGAGACACTCAGAGATAGCCAGAGTGCACATAGGGTTTAATAGGATGTGCGTCAGGGCAGGTACCAAATAACAGGAAGAGACCAGGGGTGTACACACTTTGTTAAGTACGGGTGTGTTTCATGACAATTCTAAATTTCATAACAGCTTTAATGACTTAACAAGTTTTAACACCTAACTAAATTTAAAGTCTAAAGTCCAAAGCAAGATATAGATGCACAGTGTCAACTAGGATGTTATGATTACAGATTAAATAGTTGTTTCATCATCCTTCATGTTGCCATTTACAGAAAAGGAATTTTTCGACTAATAACAAAATCATCTTTAACGTTTTTGATTATAATTAGCCAATCATTTGTTAAATAGAATTCTGCTATAAGCATCCAACTTGCATGGGTCATTTGCCCGACAGGGAGATGTTATTTTTCCTCCTCCGTGGCTCTGTTGTTTTTCCTGCTGATAATGTTCCCTGCATGTCACTGACTATTGTACAGGACTTGACTTCCTCTTAGCATTTTATACCAAATCAGGTCCCACATATTTACTCTTAAGTACAGTAAGCTTATATATGTGTCAAGCAGTGAAATGAACCCAAGAAATGAAAACATTTTTTTTGTGGATTTTACATTTTTTTTCATTCACTTTTACTCTCTTTGCGCAGATTTTCAAAATCCACTACAAGTCCCTCGACCAAAGGTCCGCAGTCATCTGACCATCAAAGTGCAGTCCAAACTGATGCCCAGGCCGTGTCCCCCTGTCCATGGTCCAAAACCTCCTGTCGCCCCCAAGCCTAGGCCCCTGATTGGGCATCCCCCACACAGGGAGCCCTGCCCCCCCCAGAGCCTGAGTAACGGAGACCTGGACCACTCTGATGGGGAGACAGAAGATCTCCATAAAATGGCTGAGGAGAATCAGGACAAAGAGGAGAAAAATGAGGCAGAGTGTGGAGTAAATGACAATGGCACTGGGCACAATGACAAAGAGGACATAGTAGAAGGAGAAACTGACAAGGAAACAGAAAAAGATGTAGACAGATTAGATAATGATGGCGACAGCTTTGGCTCAGAGGACACAATCAAAGCAGAGGATGGTTCTACTGTTGACACTACTGAAGATGAAAACACTGACAATGACTTGAACCAGCCTGAAGGTGGCCATCCCACTGATGATGAAAATACATCAGCGCCTTCACTTCCTCCTGCTGAAATGGAGGATGAAACAGGAGAGGAGGAAGAAGGGGAGCAACAGATTTGTAGTGAAAAGACTGAAACACTTTGCGGCTATACAGGTCACTCAGACAAACATGTAGAGAAAGAAAACAGTGATAAACCACAATCACTGAGTCTTGGTGACAAGGACAATGATACTGGATTTAATGAAGTGGACAGTGGACAAAGTGAGGATTGTGCACACTGTCCAGACGAGACTGAGCTGGAAGCTGGAGGATTTGCGTTTGGATTCAGCGTGCTTCCCACTGTAACTGAGGAGTATCCCTATGATGTGATTGGCCCCACAGATGATGCTAGTGATACATGTGAGTCATGTGACCCAGCTGAAACAGGGGATACAGAGGTATGGCAACCAGAACGGGCCACCAAGGACCTCTCTGGTTGTTTTCGATTCACATCCAGCACTGAGGATGTGTTTGGGCCTTATTCAGTCATTGAAGCTCTTCCCGAAGATATGGCTGACACTGCTGACCCAGAGTGGAGTCAGGATGATACTGATGACAAACCTTCAAATGAACCTCAAACAGCAGGTGCTTCTAACCTGGAACCTTACTATGTGTCAGCAGATGATGTGGACCAGCTAGATGATAAGCAAGCCCTCTCAGAACAGGGTGAGATTGAGGAGGGCACCGAGCAGTTGAATCAGCACAAAGACAAAGCAAAGGAGAATGAGTCAGCAGATGAGTATGCAGACATTGACGATTCACTCTGCACTAAAGCAGATAACTTTGAGCAGCTGGAGTGTGTCTCATCGGAGGATTACGTCGAGATAGGCGATGACGACGAAGAGGAAGAACCGGAAAAGAAACACGTCAAAGGAAAAAGTGCAAAAGAGAGAACAGCTAAACGAGAGCAGGCTGTCATCAGCCAGCGAGCAAGCTGCCAGCCTCGCCTCAGGTTGTGCAACATCACAGTGCCAGCAGACCTAGACCTGGGTCGCACCCCAGAGCTCACCAACAGGGTGGTGTTTGCCCACACCACTGAGGCCTTTGAAGAAGACATTGAGGAACTGGACTGCCACATTGTGCCTTACTATGAAGACACAGACTCAGACAGTGAAGAGCATATATATGAAGAGGCGGGGTTTGACTCAGAAGGGGAAAATTTTGTGACACTTGATCGGAAGACTATTGTCACACGATCACGCTCTTATTCTGGGAAAGTTCCAGGTTATGTCCCAGAAACTGTACCGGAGGAGACAGGGACAGAATACCAGACTCATGACTACTGCACAGTGGCCTTGGATAAGAGTAATGAACCATTTAGCCATTCACAGCAGCCTGGGGTCAACCATTTGATCCCATCTATGAAGTCTCGCCGCTTCATGTTATATTCCCGGTCCGCAGAGGGTCCAGAATTGTGCTTGACCACTCCCACTGAGATCAGCCAATCTCTGAAGGATGACATCAGGATGAAGAGGAAAGATGATACCCTTTCACTCCCATGTGTCATAACCTCTTCTGGAAGCTTCTCCCAGCGTAGCCATCAATCATCCAGTGGTGTTTCCACACCAACCTCTCTAGTGGACATCCCACCACCGTTTGAGCTGGCATACATCACTAAAAGACCAGTCACCAAGAGTTCCCCATCCCTCCTGATCCAACATGAACCCAATGACGTACCTAAGAAGAAGAAGTCCTCCTTCAAGCGCTTTCTGGCACTTAAGTTCAAGAGAAAGACAGATTCAAAGGCTTTCAGCGATGGAAGTGTCCGCTCTTCACGTTCTTCCTCCGAGTCCAGCCACCATGGCCCAGTAAGAGTCATAGAGCTTGATCGCAGAAGCACTGGCAGCTCTCCTCAGCTTCAGTCCCACATGGTGAACCCCCCGCAGCGTACTTTAGACTTGCCATCCACCTTTGTCCTCTACAAAGACCACCAGAGGAGGAAAGGTGACCCCAAAGCTTTTAGCAGGGGTGTCTCTAGAGTGGAGTCCTTTGAGGAGCGATCTCGGCGTTCCGTCATGTCGCTGCCTTTGACCAAACCCCGCTCCATCTCCTTCCCCAGTGCAGACACCTCTGACTATGAAAACATCCCAGCCATGAGCTCTGACTATGAGAACATCCAGATCCCAGGCAGACCCATCAGATCCCACACTGTGACTGAGTTTTTTGAGGACCCAAACCGTAATACAGTTTCCTGTAATGAGAATGATGGCTATGTGGATATGAACAGTTTCGCTGGGATTGACAGCAAACCCCAGACATCAAAAGCAGACACTGAAAGGTATAGTAAAAGCTCAGTAACGTTAAAATGGTTTTATATCATCTCAAGCAACTCTGAGAGGGTTGATTCACCCAAGCTACAAAAAACATGTGTTACCTTACCTTACATGTTTTGCCTTTAATCATATATATTTTTCTTTCTATTAGCCCAGGTTTTGAGATACCTTTCCTTGGCATGTCTGCTGCCAACTCTTGGTGGACCAAAAAGTCCTTTATAGACCTAAATCCAAAACAATAGAGGTGAATGGCATTTTGTCTGTGATGCACACAGCACTCAAAATTCTCTACAATTCACAGACCTCGCTGTGAACTGTTTTCACAATGTTTCAGGTGGTCCAAATGAAAACTGTTGACTGTGTTCCTGCTGAATATTTTTATTGTAATTTTAGTGCTATGACCATCCCAAATGAAGTTCCAGTCACCTCCATTTTATTGGGGTTGAAGCAGAAATTTTAGAGGCAGATATCTCAAAAACCAATACTATCTGCATGGTTAGATAGCACAAACTTGGCTGTACTGACTCTTTAAGGTATTATGTTTTAGGTATTCATTAGCAACATCCATGACAATGATTACAACTTACACAGTTAATCATAATAATAATAATAATAATAATAAATTATAAATAAAAAATAAATAAAATAATAATAATAGATTAGTTGATTGACAGAAAATCTGTTGACAATTACTTTGATAATGGATTAATCGTTTTAAGACTTTTTCAAGCAAAGGTGCAAAATGTTCACTGGTTCCAACTCCTTAAATGTGGATATTTGCTTGTTTTCTTAGTTGTCTATGAACATATAAATTGAACATATTTGGGTTTTTGTCTGTTGGCCGGACAAAAATATGCTACATTTTCACTAGTTTCTGACATTTTATAGACAATTATAAACAATTAACCAACTAATCAATAAAATATGTCTATATAACATGTGAGGGTGTTAAGAGGGTGTGAGGGGAACCACTCTTAAAGTACTCAGCTAAGTTGTTAGCTCTGGACCTGCTCAGAGAGGCTCTTGACCCCTGAACAGCTGACAAATATACTTACACTGTATCCCAGATGAGCAGAGAGCACCTGGCTGAGTAGATCGGATCTTCCTCTTTTAGGAAAGTGTTCAGTGAGAGATGAGCAGCCTGCTGTGTCAGGCATTGCTGGCTTTGAGACGATGGACAATGCTTATGGGAGAGCTTACTCCTGTTTTTTCATTTGGTGGATTTAGAGGACACATCTGGTGCCGCTGCTTCCTCTGCAAGGCTGAGGTGTTAGAACAAGTAATGGCAATTCGGTAGCTCACTGAGCACAGGTTATTCACATTAGAAAAAAGTCATTATGGGCCGCAATTAAAATGTGAAGAAGTGTGGGGGAGTTCTTTTCACACAAGGAAGGAGCAGGATGAGGAAAAAGGTGAGACAGCAAGGGGGGTAATAGAAGGTGCAGAAGAATAAGAAAACAAAGAGTCTAGCGATAAAGTAATATGAAGGTGGGGGAAGTGAGAACATCAGAAAGGGAGCAAGAGCAGTTCTGGTGTAATTGCTCTCCTGTACCTGACACTTATGGTTAAGTTTAAGAGGGCTTTTATTAAAGTAGCTCTCTCCCGAGTGCTTCTCTTTCATTGGACCCTTGAGGGGCCACAAGATTTACTGCAGTGTGTGATAGAGTGAGGAATCACCTCAGTCAGACTGTACCAAATTACCCGACCTGTGCCACAGCTTCAGCCACTACAGGCCACAGTCTTTCCCATGTCTTAATAAAATAGTTGTGTTTGATGACCTGTGCGTAGTCAAAGAGACAGGGCATTACCAAGAGCTTCTTAAAAGGCTTAAGATAAGAATTTTGAGGCAAAATGCCTCTGCCTCAATTTGTTATTATTTCTTGTGGAGCCCTTTGTTTGTAATCCATGTGCAGCTAACTGTTGTTATTCCTACTGCCTTTCATAACTAGTTTGCCTATGTAGAAAAGGGTTTAGCTTGCAGTTCACATCATTTATGCAACTTTTCACACACAGAAACCTCATTGTTACCTCTCTTTCAGACATTCTGTGCAGCAGTACACACTAAATTTCCCCACTGTTTATTTCCAGTTTACTTTGAACTCTATACATATCTCAACATTTGAAACCATTCGATTTCCCAGACAATGGTCCCTCAATGAGGGATCTTTTTCTCCCAGTGATGTCACCTCGCCTTCTCCGCATTCCCCCTCGAGATGCTTCTGTTGCCAGGGCCGCTCTTTGGTGTGTGTATATTGGTCTATTTTATGTTTAGTCAGTGGTAGGTGTTTGTCCCTCTCTTTGTGTGTACATCTTACACTAAACTCTGTTCAAAGATTGACATTGCCGCTGTCCAAGGCTGCCTAGCTGATGATGGCAGTGATTCATTGAGAACACATTCAGTCAACATGGCTTTAGAACCCATAGAGAAAAAGTGGATTTTTGTGGTGAAAATGACTGAATGGCCTCAGAGCACTGCACACAAAAGTGCCGTGCCTACAGTAGCAGACACGCATTTTAAGGAGAACCTACAAAGCTGCTGTGCCACAGACCTGGCTTGTTTCCACTTGTGTGATTAATGTATAGCACCATTCAGACACTGCTTCAGCACAAGCTTACAGGCTAAGAAAAGAGACATGATCATTAGCAAGTTCCCATTGTGTACAATGAAAAAAGAACAGGCACACTAATGATCCATCCAAAACCAAACCAAGGTGTTTGTTTGTAGGTGCGTGTGCATTCATGTGCAAGCACACTGAGTTACATCTCAGCACGGCTTTATCAAAGATGAGGCTCCTGCTGAGAATGCAGTTTCAGCAAAATTGTTCTTGCCAAGTAGCCGTGTTGCAACAAATGAGATGTTGAAAAGGGTGTTTTAGCGGAAAAAAAGCCCAGGTTTTGTGCTCAAGTTAGAGCCCAAGAGGTGCTCTTTATGTCAATTCTAAGCAGTTTCAGGTAGACTAACAACAGTAATGCAGATGTGTTGTTGTCCCATGCACACAGTAAACAGAGCTGTTGTAGTATGTTCAGTAAGATACTGCAAATGTATGCAAAACTGTACATCTGTAGCTTACCCTTTTGCATCGTTTCCACTTCAAACAGTTCAACATGAACCTCTTCAGAGTGATGACAAAGCCCTGCCATGGCCTCTAAAACAGCTCCTCCACCCACTGTTATGTTAGTGTTAGTAGTGATGAGGGAGCCATCTTAAGTACATTGTTGTACTGGGTGGTGGCTGTGTGCTGTGTGGCGAGGTGGTGGACAGGGCGTGTCGTTGGCTCGCCAAGCCTGGTGCCAGGCGCTCTGAGGTCATTGCCAGGTCATCCCCGGGGAGGAAGTGTCCAGCCTAGGAGCTTCCCACCAGCCTGTTTACAGGAAATGCAGCACGAGGGTGGGGCTCTGGCGGGAGGCAGGGAGGTGGAGACAGGAGTGGACAGATTGGATGACAGGAGGAGAAAGGGGTCTCCGTGGTGGGGTGGAGGTTCCCAGAGTCTACCTTGAACAACAAGATGAGGTGTGGTTCCGACAGGAGTGCCAGGTCTGCTGTTATTGTTGCTCCAGTTTATCAGGAATGCCTCCAGCCTCCTGCTTTATAGACCCTGAAGTACTCTTGGTACAGAGTCATGGAGGACACAGAGAACACCGTTTCATATTTGGCCCTGAATCAAAGCATGTCACATGATGTGGGGTTATTAGGATCCAAAGCCATCTTCTATCATCACAGGTGAAGCCGCACCCGTCAGAGGCACACCATTTTCACAAATCACTTCATCAAACATTGTCTCAACAGCAGCAGCCACAGGCTACATGTAATCATCGCTTTTGCATGCAAGCAATTTAAATCTGCTCCCATTTTCTTAATCCCCCCATCAGTATGCCAAAATTCTATAGTTAGCATGCTAATGAACCTATTCAGCTGTTCATATTTCCTATAATAGCGCCATTCCAAGTTGAAAAAGGCCTGTCTGATTGCACCAGTATATATTTTAATACTCAATGTTTAGCTCAATTGAATTACATATTACAGGCATCATCAAATTCAGGTCTTTTCACCGAGAGTCATTGTGTCCTCCTCTGAATTTGACACAGTAGATTTAACTTTGCCATGTTATAAAATACATTACAGTCGGCTAGCATGATAGCATTGCCTTAATGATCATGTAAAAGGGCTTCATGTGTTACCAAATTATAATATCACACATTCACAAGTTTAAATATGAATAGGTTATATGAAGCTGATTGGAGATAAACAAAATCTAGATTTGGGATATTATGGTGGGAAATTTAGCTACGTTGGTGTAGGAGAAATTATTTATATTAATATAAAGCCATTTATAGCACTTTTTTTCTGTTGGACTTGCCTGGGGGAACATTATTATAGATTGGACACAACCATCCATTATAGCAAAGAAGGGACTGTGCTGTTGAGGGTCGAGGGTGAAAATGTGATAGTGAGAATCTGCAGTGCTTTACTCTTGGATGTATGAAGGAATTCCCCTCACCCGTAGAATAAATCAGAGCTTAAGAAAGAGTTCAAAGAAGACCCATCCCTCCTGTTCTCTTTCCTTCCCAACATCACACAGGAGCCCACCCAAGGATGACCTGTCCACTCTGAGGTCAACCATGAGTAATGTGTGTGGTGTAGTGTGAACCTCATGGAGTAAGAGTATGTCCAAAAGGAGATGAAGTCTAAGACAGCAAAAAAAAAGTGAAAACTCACAATTTCTCACAGTCACAATTTCCTAAAGCCCAACATGATGTTTTTAAATTGCTAATTTTGTTGCCCAACAGGCCAAAACCTAAAGATATTCAAGTTTACGATCATATGAGATGAATAAAAGTAGCAAGTTATCACAATGGAGAAGATGAGAGCAGAGCAATGTTTGGCATTTTTGCTTGAAAAACGATGACTCAATTCTAAAAATAGTTGCTGATTAGTTTTTTGCAGCTCGACTGATCTATTAATCGGCGAATACCTGCAGCTCTAGATGGGAACATCTGTAACGTAGTTTGAAATACAGTTAAAAGGAAACTCCTTACAAGATTCTCTCCATTTCTGGTTCTGGTTTTTTGTTGTTGTATTCTTCATATTCCTCTGGATAATCAGCCAAATATGAATGAAATTATAAAAGAATTTTCAGAAACAAGTTTTAAAATAATATTTTGAATCAAAGACACCAATCAGTCCCCTCAGAATCAAAGAGCATTTTTTAACATATAGCATTCTGCACAGATGAAGTAGAAACGTGTCATAGAAAATGCAGACATAATACTGTAGTTTCCCTAAATGAAGAGGGTCAAAAAGACCAGAATGCAAAGGAGCTAATGAAGATATTTCACTTTAAGTAAGCAGTGCAGCCTGTAAATAGCTCAAGCTATTGTTTATTTTTCCTATAGCATCATAAGTCATTATCAATACTTGCTATTGCAGAACTTAATGAACATGTGTCCTTGTGGTAGTACGTTTCTACACATTTTGCTACTCTGCTGCACTCTGGATCTTAAATTGACCCAATAGCACAGCTATAGGACAAGCTGTCCTTTAGCTGCTTTGGAAATATGTGTTATCCACTTATCATCCTGGTAGTGCGAATTTTGTCAAACATGCTGAATGGGTCTTAATGGGCCAGAGGACATTAAGAATTACCACAGGTAGCATTTAAAGGGATTACATGTGAAATGACCTAAAGTGTGCCCCCTCAGGTAAAGCCACAAAAGGATTACCAGTGTACTAACACAACTGTGCCATCTGTGAGAGGAACGAATCCTGAAAGGGATTACAGTGTGCCACTGGATGACTCCTTATGAGGGGTGGAACCGTTTAGAGACACACACAGGAAACGTGAAAGCATATATTTACTGTGGACTTGGAGTATTGCTCAGTGTTTTGAGAATAAGCTGCTATAAAGCTAGAATGCAGTTGCTTTCTACTGTAAATGTGCAATTTGGAATTTGTGTCCTCAATACCTCCTTGCATTCCCAAATGAAAATATTCAGCTTCTTACATTATGGTTATATATGGTTATTATATATAATTCTACAGAACCCATGCTATGGTGTGGATGATGTTATAACATTAAATATTCATATTTAAGAACCAGTGCTCATTTGCTGTTTTTTTGTCTTTTCTTCCCTTGGCAGTGCCTACACAGAGCCTTTCCCAATGAACCACATCTCCGCTGGACTGTCAGCTGACGAAGACCACGGGCGTACCTCAGAGGAGGAAGAGTGGGTGGCGGAGCAAAGTTATGATCGACAGGTGAGATATGGGATACAGAGACAAATGAAAGCAGGGTAGAAGGTGGTTAATTCAATCCTCTGAGCTACCAAATGGTCCAGCAATTCAACATAATGAGCAAAAAATGCTGCGAGGGCCTTATCGTATGCCTTAGGTTGGAATTTAAACTTCCATCAGACAGATTTTAATATCATACAAAGAAATAATAGCACTGAATCCATTGTTCTGTGGCACATATACAGGTCCAGATTGATCCATTTGATACCTTATTCACTGTTGTGTTAGTTGAAATGTATTACCTCAAACTCTCCAGACTTACATACAGTAAAAGGCAGCCATTTTACAGTAGCTCAGAGATGGCCCCCTCCCTTCCTGCTGCTACCTCAATAATATCAGGCCCTTGCTCTCATCATGTGACACACATTTCCTTGTTTTCTTCTTCTTCAAAGAAAAAATACAATACAATGAGGAAAAAACAAAGAGGAAGAGAAACAGAGAGACTTGAGTTGGCCCCAGGAACAGTTTCATTTAATAGAAGTGTGTGTTTGGTTTTATTTCAAAGGAAATGAGGATCAGTGTGTCTTTAATGTAGTATTTGTGAAATGCCCCACGTAGGAAAAAATAACACTGATAAAGCACAGGAGGCCTGCTGGTAAACCCCTAAATGGCTTCAATGTTATGTTTTGGCTCAGATGTTTTGAGACCCTGTGATTAGCCTCTAAATAAATGGGCAGCATTGTTGTCACCGCACACACATAGCCTCTCATACATAATGCATCTGACTTTAAAAGCCCTGTATTTGAGAAAGCCTTCGTGTCTATGCTGCACTGTAATGAAATCATCAGTCTTATTTTGACAGCAGAAATCTAACCAAAAAAATAAAAGTGAATTTGCTTTTTCACCACTCTCCTTGCGCCGCTGTTCCTATTAATGTTTGTGGGGAGTAAGTGCCCACAGAGAGCCTTTAAACATTAGCTGTGTTCATTCATCTCCCACTGTTCTCCCTTCCCATCACCCAGATTGATGGCCGATCCCGTGCATTCTACATTGCCAAAGAGCTCGTCGACTCAGAGAGACTGTGAGTGTCTGCACTCCCCATTTGCACACCTCTCCTGAATGTCATCGAATGTCTCAAATGTGCTGCATCAAAATCTGATGTTTTGTCTTTTTGAGGCACAGTATCTACTCTCCAATTCCTCCCAACTGCCAATTACTTGTGTCTTGTGTAACTTATTAAACACACCAACCTTGCCCCTGCCCTGCTACATACTTAATCGTTCTTCTGATGTAGTTTTCCCATCATGCATAATTTAGAAAATTTAATGAGTCTTGTAGAAAGATTAACATAGTTGCATAGAAGGTTGGAAATTCCTTTTCACGGTTTAATTAAATCTTGTGTTTCTCTCTTCTTGTTTTCCAGACATGTCAGCGCCCTCAAGTATCTTCAAGAGGTAAAAAAACAAAACCCTTTGCTGCCACGCCATAAGCGTGTCACACTAGCTTCAAATGTCTCCTGCTTCAAGGCCTATTACATTTTCTTGACAACCTACTGATAACATTATATCCTGCGTCTGCTCTCCAGTCTCTGTCTCCTTCTTCTACTCTGCTCAGGTTTATCAATGTTATTGCAGCAAGATCTACTTCCGGTTTTGATAAAGTCGACATGTTGTGCCCTGGTGTGGTCAGTTGTAAGATGACGCAGCCTGCGTTAACCAGGCGCTCTCGGTGACGCTGTCCTTGTATCATTATTCAAGTGATATGTGTACTGATACCTAAGGAACTTAATTGGCAGACTGCTACCTAAAAATCACAAAAAGGCTGATGGGCTGTTTTATGTTGGTTATATTGGATGCACGATATGAGCTCTTTATAACCAGGTTGGCTATAAAATTGAGAATTTTCCTCTCAGTAGATTAACAAGTATAGTTAATGCAGGACTGAGAATTTAAAGGTGAGCTGTGGTAAACCTCTCGAGGTCGACCATGCATTACAGCCAACTGTTGTCATCTATTTCCATCATTTCTCACTCACTGCCTGTCAAAACAAGACCGCATCCCTGCAGAGTTAGGAGCAAAGGCAGATATTCACCAAAAAATACTGCAAAAAAGCTTCAAAGAATTATTTAGAATTTGTATCGAAAGGAAAGATATAGAGAAGAGGTCAGATGGCAGCACATTTTAAAGAATGGCATGGAAGAGTTGCTATTAATGTTACGATTGCCAGTACAAACCTGACAGGTAGAGTCATTGAACCCAGAGAAGCCCATCAGTCAGCCTGTACCTTATAACCTTGAATAAGGTCATAACCTGAATTTCATATCTGTGTCCCCTCGCTATGAAAGCGTGCTGTGAGTGCAAAAGCAGCTGCTTTGTGTAATGTGTAATTGAATGCCATTAAACAGCAACTAATGCAAATATTATACAATGGACCCCATCTGATAATCATAAATCTGCAATCTCATCATGATGCTCAATTATACTAATTAGCTGCCGCATGCCAACACTGACAGAAACATATGCTGCAAGTCAATATGGGCATCAGTGCTTCAGAACTGACATTTTGGCCGCAATGCCTGTGTTTAGCCTGAATGATTAATTCAGTGTAAATGATCTGTTTTCACAAATTCTGACTTGAAAAGAGACAGAGAAACCTTGGCTTAAGCTCCTCCTTGGTGTAACCATGCCACTTCATTGACTCTTTTTGCCACCTTTCAAAGGTGACATTGAGGGCTTTTTCATCATGCTGTTGCATAATGCATAGGTACAGTGTTAGGGTCTTGTCATTCTTCAAACTTCACACTGGGATGTGTCGAGATGTTATTTACCATTTGATGCAGAGGGATGTCATAATTGGCATGAAACTTGAGTAATTCAGCGGCACAGCATGCACAAACACAGAGTTTGGTGATGTGGGGGGGGGGGGGGGGGGGG